>NC_134691.1:221560809-221763309 GCF_050947455.1 Rhinoderma darwinii | reverse complement strand
TACTTTTTAGCAGTTGAGCTTGTACAGGTAAAGGGCTGATGGCAAGAGTCGCAGGCTGCATTGTGGGCTGAGCGGGAAAAAGCGTTTGTACTCTGCAATGACCTTCAGGGTTTACTATGGAGAAATATGTTAAGACTACCGCAAAATATGATATGCCAACAATAGTACACATGTTGGTAAGATTGTTTAAAGCTCATCACATATCATTTTTATCAGCTCTCAATAACATGTTGTCAATTAATGTTGTAAATATAAAATTCCCTCGAAGCGCTTCTTTAAGTATTTACAATTACGACACTAATTGACTAATTATTGTAATGACAGGGATTGGGAAACAGACAAGTGAGCCCTAATCTACCCGCGACGGGGTACAACTGGGCGACGGTCCCTACACTCAATAAGTGCACGACAGACAACCAGACAAGGGAACACACAACAAAAGGGAAATGGGGCAGTTGCCCACGGCAACACCGTGAGCAACAAGAGTAGTAAACGAGCCGAGTCAAACCAGGAGAGTACAAGGTGCAAAACGCAGAGCAGGAGAGTAGTGAACAAGCCGAGTCAAACCAGGAGTGTACGAGGTACCAAACGCAGAGCAGGAGAGTAGTCAGTAAGCCAGGGTCAATACGAAGCAGGGACAAGTAGTTCAAGAAGCTGCAGCATGGCCAGGAAACCAACAGAGAAGAATCACAAGCAAGGAGGAACAGGAAAGGCAGGTATGCATAGACAGAGGGCGGGAGCTAGCTCCGTCTGGCCAGGCTGTGATAGGCTCTCCCACTCCTAAGCCTGCCATCCTGAGTGGTGGAAATGGAGTCAGTCTCACAGACATAGAACCAGGTGCAGACTGATTACCTATGGGCGTATACACAGAAGTTGTGCCTGGCAGATCCTTTACAATTATATTGGGTTAACTACAGCATTAAAAATATCCATGTTTCAACTATACCTTACATTACCTCTGTATATAAGTTATCAGCTGTATATAAATCACTTAATACATCAGATGAGGTAGGAAAACATCCGTGTATGGTAGAATGGGAGGAGTAAGGTAAGGATTTTATAGTGGCTGTTTGGAAAAAATATGCTACTCATAAATGAAATAACAAAATGGACACAGCTCCCCTCCTAGTCCTTCCTGCACGCTGTCCTCTACAATCATAAAAAAAAATAGACTAGAAAAAAAGAATATGTATCAGTATCTGGTTTTATTTAGTAAACCAAAAAATATAGGTGACACATTCCCTTTAAACTGGGATCCAAGGTAGGTGAAGTCAAGCTGGTAAGGCTTGTGTATAAATGCCTATTCACACTTGCATCAGTGTTTCCGTTGTTCTGCTCTGTTAGAGGAGCAGAACAATGAAAATACCAGAATCGCCGATTCCGTTGTATGACAGACACCATCGCTCCCGGATGGAACCCATTGACTTTACTCGTCACAGTGTCTGTGGTTTTACCGAAAACAATAGTGCAGCATGATACGCTATGTTTTCTGGTACTTTCGGACAGATCTCTGACAGAGGTCCTTAATAAAGCCTCAAACGCAGATGTGAACCGGCCCTAACTCTGTATTCAATTCTTGTTCAGTCTTTTGAATAAGATCCTACATTCAAATGTGAGAATAAAAAATAAAAACAGCCTGTTGTTTAGGTGCTCTGCATTGGAATAAAAATGGCACCATAGAAAACTACAAGGGTATTAATACGTATTACTCAATTAAGGAAATAGGAAAATGATTTCTTTGGAATAATTTTGAAATGCAAACACTTAGCAAAGGGCTGGAACATATTTATAAAGGCTTATTTAAAGGCTGCTACAGGCGCATTGTTTGTATTACAATCCCTGCTTTTGTCGTTGACTAATGACCAGAAACTTTAGATAGCTCTTTAAAAACATACAAGTAGCATTTTAACTGTTTTATCACTTTCCAAAGTCAATGTCAAGAAAAACTATTTTCTCAACTTTTTTCTTGGCTACAATCAATTATTAACCAAAGCAAGGAGTGCCTTTACTGACAATGTATTCTTCAATCTGATCTCCTAGAGAGTTTGATCTTTGACGTATATATCTCTAAAAGGAACACAAATACAATATTTCAGAAATAATATATTTTGAAAGTCATGGCTGGAGAAGCTGTGTTCCCTGAAGGTTAGCATCTGATGCACCATCTGTCATAAAGCAGGATACCTTCTGTCTCATTTACAGTATAATTAGCATTTGCTAACACCTAACACCTTTATTCTCACACCTACAATATGCTACCATATTTTGTTTTCCAAAGTAAGATGCTGAGGCTTGAATTAGACACATATTATGTTTTTTCTTTTTCTTTTAAGTTTTTTCCTCTTAAAACAGTTAATTTAAGAGTAAATGATTGCAAAAAAGAAAATAATTGCTCAAGAGAATCATTGTGATGTATAATTAAAATGAATTTATTTCTGTGTATTTGTCTCATCTAGCTCTCTACATAATTATATAGAAAGATCTCCAACAGCAAGAAGCAATGGAACTATCAAAACTGCTCCATGTGTTCCTACAAGGTACATTCTCTTATAGTTTTATGTTTCTTTTAGAAATTTTTACTTTAAATTACTACCATTTATAGCAGCCGCGCCATCTTATTGTGGCTACATATTCATTCTATGTTCATGAAGAACACTAAATATATATGAGCATTCTTTCTTTAGATTTCTAAGTGTAATTATTACATATATACATTTTTGCAATTTTTCCCCCTACCATTTTGCAATTTTGAATTATACTCACTAAAATCTAACGTATACAGATGTAGCAATCCTTATCATACTATAACTTGCTGCAGTGTGATATCACACAACAAAAGCCCGTGAAAAGCCATTGAAGAAGTCAAGTTAAAGTTTCTTGCTAGTGTGTATTTAATGCGATGAAAGTCAAGATAAAGATGTCTACATCTGTAGGAAGGCAACATGACCACATAGAAAACAAACTATGACGTTTGCCATGTGGAGTTACTGCGTTACTAATAGTTGGTGCAGGCTAACTCAAAGCTAAAAGTGACCAGGGCTCCCGCATGTTGGAACGAACATATCATCTACATACTGTACCAGAGTAAAGAAATGGGATTACATTTGAAAACAACTGGGACTGAAACAAATGCACAAATATATAACAGTCAAGATAAAGTTATAGTGAGACCATGTGGATGTAATAACAGTTGTTGCATTTTTGTGGCAGGTACGCAGATATTCCACTGAATTTTTTTTAATATACTTACCCAGAGTCTGCGTTTCTTCCTCCAGGCCGGCCTCCTGGAATGATGTTTCATTCCATGTGACCGCTGCACCAATGACAGGCTGTAGCGGCGGTCACATGGGATGAAACATCATCCCAAAAGGCCGGCCTGGATGATGTCAGGGGGCTGGTCTCCTAGAATGACGCTTCATCCCATGTGACCACCGCTGCAGCCAATCACAGGCTGCAGCGGTCTCCTGGGAGCTAAGTGCTGCAGTTCTCCGCAGCAGTCATTCCAGGTGGAAAACTGCACCACAGTTTCCCTGCGGCGTACAGGGTGGATACGATGCGTGCTTTTATGCAGCGTATCCGCCCCATGGGTTTTGCTGCGAATTTGGGATGCATTTGATGCTAAATCTACAACGGAAAAAACCCTGCTACGTGTGGCCCTATGTAAAGACGTTTTCTGTGACGTTAATTTGTTGCTAGTCTATAGGGAATCTGCATCTGTTACATGCAGATTTTACTCTGGATTTTGCTTTAGCGACATTTCCGCTACGTCTAAACTCTTAACTTTTTATTTTAAATCATTTGTTAAAAGATACGTTTTAGAAATGATTTATAGTGAAGATTTAAATTGAATATGGAATGTTAAGATCCCCATAAGTATTCAGAGAATTGTGTGGGTCTTTTTTTTCTATTATAATCTCTCCTGACCTACAGCAGAAGGAAAGCTGCCTGCTTCCATCTCCTTCCAAGTAAGACCATCACTTTTCTAGCTGTGCATTCTCATGATCAGAGGGACTAGACTGACAGCTTGTAACCCTACTTTAATCTTCATTTAGTAGACACGGGGTACATGCCTGGCTCATACTGCATCTCTATACTGAAGTTGTCAGTATTTCTGGGCACCTTGAAAGCCTGCATTCATAGCAATATAAAAGCCTATTATGTTTGGGGTACATATCCTGGGATCCTGAATGCAAGGCCTTTATTGCAATATGAAACTAACTGCAGTAATTCAAGTAAGAGGAAGTAATAATATTTTATCTCTAACATTTACATCTTGTTACATTTGTTTATTAAAGCATCTCAGAAATGCTGAAACTATGTGAGGCAGATCCTGTGGACCTTCTCATTGATCTTGGATTTGGTATTGATGAACCTGACATCTGCACTAAAATTCCCTCCCGTTTCATCATGACGCCTTCTGAGGCTAGAGGAATTAACATTAGAGTTTTTATAGAATCACAGAAAAAGCGGATGGAAATTGAAAATCCTAACTTGTGTGGTAAGTTACTGTCTGTTATATATAACTTCTCATTATTTGTGACTTTTTGTATATACAAATTGATGAGAGAAACTTCCACTACTGCAGAAAATTCGGAAAATGTATCGAAACCAATGAGGTTTCTGGTTTTATTTTCCTAACTTTCTTGGAAAAATAAGGGGTGGAATCTATCAATGCACGGTATGTTAATCATTATAAATATTATTACTTTCGAATGGAATCATCTCATTTGGGAAACCCATTTTCATATACCCTATTAGGGAATTCTGAGTTCATAAAGGGGGATGCCCTGTTTAGGACACTTATCTATTAGTCAGGGTGGATAGTGGTTTCAGATAGCATCTTTTGCTCTGGAGGACCTGTACTGTCCTGTATTAGTCAGATAACCCATTGATATGAACATGCACTGTGTAATGCTTAATTTCTCCTGTGGTGGTGCTAAAGGGAAATCAAACACTTACTGACAGATTTCCCCACAGATTACAGCTGATCACTGGTTATCTCAGCAGAGGGACACTTTGTGATCAGCTTATTGTCAAGAGACTGTTTTAACAAGTAGAGATTGTCCAAAGCGCAGAACGCCTTTAACTATATTAACCATGTTAATATTTTCAACAAGACATCTGGAAAGGCATAATGATGTACAATATCTCACATCTGGTGAAAATAACCTTCTAAATATACCTTTTGAAAATACTTAAACATAAAAAAAATGTAAAGATGTATGTATTAGTGTTGGAAAAATCATAATTTATATGGTAACCCTTTAATAACCTCCACCAATTTTTAATTGGTTTAAGCAAAGTCCGATTTACTTGTTGCCAGTATAAATAGGCAGACAAAGAAACCTATGATGTTTAACCCAGAGGGCTCTTTTAGATATGTGTTGACAGTGTAACATGGTGAAAGTTCCTAGAATCTCTGGATTCATTAGGCACAAACATACCCACAGAAATGGTGCCCTATGGGGAATAATGATGATAATAATGATGTTGATTACCTCAATTTATGAACTAACAGTTTATATCTCTAATACAAATTGTGTACCTGAGCATAAATCATGATAAACTCTCTAGGGTTGTCACGATACCAGAATATGGACTTCGATACCGATACTTTGTGTAGTATTGAGATTCTCGATACCAAACCGATACTTTGCCAACAATAATATAAAAGAAAAATTCTTCAATTTTCTGATGTGAGGCATATGGTGTGATCAATTTTGAACCTCTATGTGTCCCTTACATTAATAGTAATTAACCCAATCATGTTTCTCACAGTCATAATGGACAACATTGGGTTAGGCCAGATGCACACGACCATAGATTTCATCCATAATTACGGATTGTAATTACAGTCCGTAATTACGGACCCATTCATTTCTATGGCCATCAGACACCTTCCTGTATATTTACGGGGAGGTGTCTGTGCCGTAGAAAGGCTTCGCAAAAGATAGGACATTTCCTATTTTTGGCTTTTTTACGGAACGTGCTCCCATATGTATGGGAGCATGGCCCGCAAATGCGGGTGGCTATTAGCGGCAGGCCGTGCCAGTAATCAAGGACCATGATTACGGGCACGGTCATGTGCATTGGGCCTTAATGTGTGAGGTACATGATGGGATTAATTACTAATAATGTGAGGCACATGGAGGTACTAAATTCATTACACCTCGTGCCTCACAGTAATAGGGTGAAAGAAAGCAGTTTTTAAATTATTTTGTTTTTTTACAGTGTACACATCATAAATGACGCTATAAATTTGTTGTGCAGGTTATTATGGTCGAGAATATGTGTATATTTTATGTATTGAGACTTTTATTTTTATGTTTATTGTAAAAACTGTGTGTATTTTTTGTATTTTTTTTTATTAATATCACTTTAATTTTTTGTTACTTTTTTATTTTTAAACTTTAAAGTACTGCCATATATCTATAAGCCAGTATATTAGCCTGTGTACTGATAGTACCTAAGTATGCCCTAACAAAAGGAAATATGGTCAGTCAGCCCTGGGATCCCTTTCTGCCCATATATGGCATGTCCCTCGATCGCGTCGCAGGAATTCCCTGTGTCACAATCCAAGGGGCATCCACTTCCCATTTACCCCTTGAATGCTGCGGTCAGCTTTGATATTCAAGTGAATAGCGGCGGAGATGAGAGGTTTCTCTGATATCCGCCGTTAGAGCGTGGCTGTGTAATACAGCCATTGCCCCGCTCCTGACAACAAGGGTCAGCATGAGGTGATGCAGCCGGCGCTGCACTAATGAGCAGCGGCACTGAAGACAGAGAACATGGGGGGTGCACTGCAAAACACCCCCATGTTCTGTGTTCAGTGACGGAACATGGGGGTGTTTTACAGTGCGCTCACCATGTTCTCTATCTTCAGTGCCGCCCCTCATTATGCGCGCACACCTGTCAAGTGCGGGGCAATGGCTGAATTACACAGCCATAGCCGCGCTCTGACTTCATTCATGTATTACAATACTAAGCTTTGTGGCCGCACAGCTTAGTATCGAAATACATGAATTAACGGTATTGAACCGTTTGAGGGTGCACGGCATCAAAATAGTATCGATATCGTGCAACCCTAAAACTCTCAATACTGTGATTGTCGGATCAGAGGAACACCACAGATATACGAGGTGCGTCCCAAAAGTAATAAGAATGATTTCCAAAGAAATCCTTTTAGTCAAAAAACATACAATTAAGCTCCATCACATTCAAAGTAAGTCCCCTCGGACTGAACATTTTAATTCCAGCGACACTGCCATTCTTTGTAGCAGTGCTGGAAGTCTTCATGTGAGAGGTTCTTCAGAGCCCTCATTGTGGCAGACTGGAAGTTTTCAACAGTACCAAAATGGTGTCCTTACTGTACCAAGTTAGGGCTATAGGGTGGGTGAGGAAGGGAAGGGATGGTTTTTGTGCCAAAAACTCGCAACCAATCATGTGTTACTTGGCGCATTGTCATGGTGGAGGATCCACATTATAGCACTGTCAGGGCGTACTCGCAAAACCCTTCTCCTCAAACAATCCAGAGCTGTAGATAAAAAGTCTGATTTATTGACTTCTGTTCATCGATTACGTTTTTTGGGACGACTCTTCCCCAATTTTCCTCATGATGAGAGTTTCAGTAATGTTTCAATGAACCACCGTTTTGGTTATTCCTACCTGATCTGCAATTAGTCTGACACTTAAAGGCTTTTTCCCATGAAAGACATTTATGACATATCCGCATGATATGTCATAATTGTGAGATAGATGCAAGTCCCACCTCTGGGACCCACACCTATCTCTAGAACGGGGCCCCCTAAACCCTGTTCTACCTTTGTTTGCTCCTGTTGCCTCCCGGCCACTTCCTGATTATATGGTCGGGAGTTACGAAAACAGCATATAACCTTTTTCATGGTCGGAATTCACCTGGCTCCGCTGTAACACAGAGCGTCAGAACGGGGTTTAAGGGGCCCCATTTTGGTGATAGGTGCGGGACCCAGAGGTGGGACCTGTATCTTTATGACATTTATGACATATCATGTGGATATGTCATAAATATCTCTCATAGGAAAACCCTTTAAATGTTGGTCCCGATTCAGAGTAGCCTTGATAACGGCCACATTTTCATTGGTTGTTGACGTTGAATGTCGCCCTGAGCACTGTTCATCCTCAGCGGCTTCCCTTCCATCTTTGGAAGCCTTGTACAATTTGAAAACTTATACTGACAACAAAGCAACTTCCCAATACACTGTCTTCAGCATCTCCAAGGTTTCTAAAGCTGTTTTTCCAAGTTTCATGCAAAATGTGAATGCATAACGCTGCGTGATGCTCCTCTGCATTTTCGTTTGTGACGAGGGAAAAACAAAGGTGCACTTTTGTAATGTACTGACGCTTTGAATGACTCGGACTCATCTGAGGATGGTCCGGCCGTACACTTGAGGGGCCCCCGCAAAAACAACCTCCACCCCACTTCCCTCATGCTGCCCTTGTGGGGAGCGTAAAAAATCATTCTCATTACTTTTGGGACTCACCTCGTACATAGGTAGACATAGACAGATTGAGTACCCATGTTGGAGATGTTTTATTTTTGTTGTAGACATTATTGTCATTTTATTTTTGGAATTCAAATCTAGCATGCACATTATTTTAAGTCCTAGTTCATGGATGGCTGAACTGGATGGACATGTATTATATTTTATATTTTTGGCCTTACAAACTATGTTACTATGGAAACACTTGACAGTGTATTGCTGGGCTTCCATACCACTGGGTAGTTGTATGGAAATTATTTGTAAGCTGTGAGCTCTGGGTAGGAGGAGGTAAAGATATGACTAACTCTGCATTGGGAAACTTCTTGGTTTGTGTTTGTCTTAACAAGTTCACTTTTTAAAAATTTGCATTGTTTAATTATAAACATTGTGGCATTTAAAAAAAATAAAAAATAACTTAATTGGAATAAAATATATATTTTTATCCTTTAGGCCGTTTCCGGCAACTTGAAGTCTTAGAACAGGTGACAAGTGCATTTTCCTCATTGTTGAAAGATGTTCACACTATTCAAAATAATGCTGATTCTGAGAGAAAATCCGCACTTACTCCAGAGAAGCGAAGAAGAATACGACAGCTTCTATGGAAATTTTCCAAGCAGGCGAAAATAGTTGATGAGAATTTAAGCCCAACTATGGCTAAAGCAGAACTGGATGTACCTAAAGAAGAGCTAGAGCATCCAGGTCCTTTAAAAGATTCCAACAATTTGAAGGTCTTCAGAAAGCGAAAACATTGTACTGTGGAGAGCAGTTTGGTGGTTTTGTCAGCTGGGGACAGTGGGAACACAGTCTCTGAGGGGCAAGAATCGAAACCATGTTTGCTTTCGACACCTATGACACAATGTAGTGTTACTGACATGGCGGAAAAAATCAGAATGCTCAAGGGCTCCAAAGTGCTTTCCAAAACATTCAAAAAAACATCTGCCCAACAAAGACTTCAGCCTCCAGATCCAGAGTCATTTGAAATGGAAGAGGTAAGCATTAAAGTATTATATACATAATATAGAAAGGTGCTTTCATTTACTATAACTGGAAATAAACTTAAAGGGATTGCTTATCCTTGAATTTTTTTAATCTAAATATGTTAAAATTCAGGGCTAATTAATGTCATAATATATCTTATTTGGAGTTGAATCTCCATATTTGTAAAACAGAACTCCAAATCATTCTGGATGCCTGGAAACAACATAAGAGTATACTGCAGCTAAGGTTCTGTTTGTAGTGCACATTTGGCGTATAGGCTGGCAGATTCTACCAACATATACAACGAATGTACAGCCATAACATATACAGCTCACAACTGTATGCCATACAGGTCAGAAATTGTGTCAGCCATACATTATTTTTTTCTCCCTACACACGGGTCAGTTGACAGGGGCACACAACCAAGTTCCTCCCCGGATAAGAAAAATTTAAAAATGGCAGTAAGGAACAATGCGTCTTTAGGCCTGACTAAAATAAAAATGTATACATCTCAGCTCTTCATTTTTCAGGCTGAGATGTATCATGTAGGTAAGTTATCAATGTAAAATAATGTGATAACTGGAATTTCTCTTAGGAAAATGCTACACAATGTGGTGTCACCAGGGGTGACTTTTGACTGGGGCCCTTGTAGATAGTGTTCCTCTAAGGCCTCATTTACACGAGCGTGTGCGTTTTGCGCGCGCAAAAAACGCTGCGTTTTGCGCGCGCAAAAGGCACTTGGCAGCTCCGTGTGTCATCCGTGTATGATGCGCGGCTGCGTGATTTTCGCGCAGCCGCCATCATAGAGATGAGGCTAGTCGACGCCCGTCACTGTCCAAGGTGCTGAAAGAGCTAACTGATCGGCAGTAACTCTTTCAGCACCCTCGACAGTGAATGCCGATCACAATATACACCAACCTGTGAATAAAAAAAGATGTTCAAACTTACCATGAACTGCCTGCTTCCTCCAGTCCGGTCTCCCGGCCGTTGCCTTGGTGACGCGTCCCTCTCTCGTCATCCGGCCCCACCTCCCAGGATGACGCCGCAGTCCATGAGACCGCTGCAGCCTGTGATTGGCTGCAGCCTGTGCTTGGCCTGTGATTGGCTGCAGCTGTCACTTGGACTTAACTGTCATCCCGGGAGGTCGGACCGGAGTTATCGGTAAGTCAGAACGTCTTTTTTTTTTTACAGGTTCATGGATTTTCGGAGCGGAAGTCACTGTCCATGGTGCTGAACCAGTTTAACGCTTTCAGCACCGTGGACAGAGACTGTCTCCTGACGTCGCGTACCCGAACATTTTTTACCGGTTTCGGTGAAAACGAGTTTTGCCGAACCCGGTGAAGTTCGGTGCGCTCATCTCTAATTTGACACTCCGTTTGGATGTTTGTAACCAGAAAAGCACGTGGTGCTTTTCTGTTTACATTCAGGAGTTTGACAGCTCTTGCGTGATTTTCGCACATGCAACGCAGGACCGTCAGTGTGGCATGCGTTGTTTTCACGCACCCATTGAAGTCAATGGGTGCGTGTTGCGTGAAAAACGCAAGAATATAGAACATGTCGTGAGTTTTACGCAACGCACTCACGCTGCGCAAAATTCACGCATCGTCTAAACAGCCCCATAGACTATTATAGGTGCGTACGACACGCGTGAAAAGCACGCGCGTCGCACGCGCGTATAATACGCTCGTGTAAATGAGGCCTAAAAGTGCCATACATCCCTCCCCTGTAGACAGTGCTATACAGTCCCCCCTGTAGACAGTGCTATACAGCGCCCCCTGTAAATATGGCTATGCAGCCTCCCCATACAGTGCTATATAGACAGTACTATACAGCCCTCCCTGTAGACAGTGCTATACAGCCCCCCCCCCCCCTGTAGACCGTGCTATACTTTCAAGTATCACAAAGACGGACAATCGATGCGGCGCACAGTGGCATTTTTATTTTATTTTAAGCCACACCTCTAATCCCACCCAATCCCCGCCCATAGACACCCGTTTCAGCCCACACAGTATCATGCTCCCATAGTGCCCCCCACACAGTATAATGCCCCCATTGCTGCCACCATACAGTATAATACCCCCATACAGTATAATGGCCCACACAGATGCCCCATACAGTAAAATGCCCACACAGATGCCCCATACAGTATAATGCCCACACAGATGACCCCATGCAGTATAATGCCCACACAGATGCTCCATACAGTATAATACCCACACAGATGCCCCCATACAGTATAATGCCAACACAGATGCCCTCATGCAGTACAATTCCCAAACAAATTCCCTTATACAGCATAATGCTCCATAGCTGCCCCATGCAGCATAATACCCCCATAGCTGCCCCTACAGTATAATGCCCCTCATAGCTGCCACACACAGTATAATGCCCCCCTATCTTCCCCCACGCAGTATAAGACCTCCCATAGCTGCCCCACACAGTATAATGCCTCCCATAGCTGCCCCCACAGTATATTGCCCCATAGCAGCCCACACAGTATAATGCCCCCCACTGTCTAATGCCCCCCCCCCCCCGATAGCTGCTCCCACACAGTATAATGCCCCCTTGGCTGCCTGCACAATATAATGCCCCCACAATATAATGCCCACATAGCTGCCCCCACAATATAATGCCATCCATAGCTGACACCACATTATAATGCCCCCTACACAGTATAATGCCCCCATAGCTGTCCCCACAGTAGTATGCCACCACAGTATAATGCCCCCATACAGTAGACTGTTGCCCATAGCTGTCCCCACAGTATGATGCCTCCATAGTCTAATGCCGCCCATACAGTATAATTCCCCTCATATAGTAATGTATATCAGCCCCCCTTCCCTACTCAGTATAATGCCCCATAGAACCTAATAGAAAAAGAATAACATAATTACTTACCTATCCCTGTTCCCACAACGGGTGGAAGATCCTTCTCCTAAGGTCTGTGCTGTAAGTGACTCGGCGCAGACAGGCGCGATGACGTCACTACATCGCTCATGCCTGTGCTGAGCCGCTCACAGCAGAGTGAATGCTGGGGCAAGGAGCCAGTGCTCCAGCATTCATAAAGCGGGGCCAGCACGGTTAGCGCTGTGTGGCTATGGGGGCCCTGTGAGCTAAGCCACAATTGTGACCGTTGCGACCCCTAGAGCTAAGCCACTGTTACAGTAGCCTATGGCAGAGCAGGGAGATACCTCCCTGCTCTATCATAGTGTTCAATAGCATCTGTGTCTAAAGGACTCAGACACTATTGAATGTGGCGTCACTACCGCTATAGCAGCCTTAGCGGCTGCTATCGACGCCTCCGGGCATGGGGGGGCCATGCTGGCCCCTTATGCCACAGGCCCCGTAGCAGCCGCTATGTCTGCTACAGCGGTAGTTACGCCACTGTGTGCAGGGCCACCATCAGGAATTTCACGGCCCCCTACAACTAAATTTTCTGGGCCCCCCTACCGTGGCACCGCCTGTTAACGGTACTCCGTCCAGCACTATATCATGCTACCCAGGGCCGCCATCAGGGGGGGTATTAGGGTTACTGATGTCAGAGGCCCGGCCAAACCTAATTGAAAGGGGGGCCCGGCAAACTGCCGCGACTTGCCTTTGGTAGAAAAAAAAACAGGCCCCTGCAATGGGGCCCGTTTTTTTCACCAAAAGAATGTCGTGAGCTGCGGGCCCCCCTTTCAATTAGCTTTGGCCAGGCCTCTCACATCAGTACCCCCACTGATGGCGGCCCTGGGTAGCATGGGGGTCATCATGGGGGCCGTCAAACACGCCGCCCGTGCGACCGATCGCGCGCACCCGCAAACTCCCGCGCATGCGTACCCGCGACCGCCTGGTACCGCGCACCGAATTTTGAGGCAGATTTTGACCTGCCCACACTATCTTGCCGCGTTTTTTGCCCGCGGCGATTGAGGACAGCAGACAAAAAACGCAGGGAAAAATGCATTTTCTGCCTCCCATTGATTTCGATGGGAGGTCAGAGGCAGAACCGCGGCAAGAAAGGACGTGCTGCTTTTTCTTTTTTCCGCGACTGGCTCCCATTGATTTCAGATTAAATCAATGGGAGGCGGTTTTGGAAGTTTTTTGGTGCTGATTCTGACGCAGTGTCCGAGTCAATATCAAGGCCCAAAAACTCTGTGAACTGGGCCTATTTGTTAGGGCTTATTCAGACGAACGTGTAATACGTCCGTGCAACACGCGTGATTTTCACGCGCCTCGCACGGACCTATGTTACTCTACGGGGCCATGCAGACTATCAGTGATTTTCACGCAGCGTGTGTCCGCTGCGTAAAACTCACGACATGTCTGATATTTGTCCATTGTTCGCGCATCACGCACCCATTGAAGTCAATGGGTGCATGAAAATCACGCCCAGCACTCCCGCAGCAGTATAAACTATGAATGAAAACAGAAAAGTACCACGTGCTACAAACATACAAACAGAGTGTCATAATGATGGCGGCTGTGCGAAAATCACGCAGCCACGCATCATACGCTGCTGCCACATGGAGCTGTTATGGACCTTTTGCATGCGCAAAACACCACGTTTTTGCACGCGCAAAAACCACACGCTCACATTGATTTAATATGAAATCAATGGGAGCCAGTCGCGGAAAAAAGAAAAAGCAGCACGTCCTTTCTTGCCGCGGTTCCGCCTCTGACCTCCCATCGAAATCAATGGGAGGCAGAAAATGCATTTTTCGCTGCATTTTTTGTCTGCTGTCCTCAATCGCCACGGGCAAAAAACGCAGCAAAAAAACGCGGCAAGATAGTGTGGGCAGGTCAAAATCTACCTCAAAATTCTTTAAGGAATGTTGAGGCAGATTTTTTTTCTGCCTGCAAAATACTCTGTGTGAACAAGGCCATACTTAAACAGCACTTTGAGACATTTTACTCACTGTGTCAGAAGTGCTGCTGCTCCCACTCCAGTCCTCTTCAAGCGATGTCTTCCAGGCGATGTCTTTGGTCCAGACGTCCAGTCCTTCACCTCCAGCCAGGCTCCAGGTAAGTTCTGTCCATGTGTGTCCGTGGCTGCGCTCGCTTCGTTCGCGGCTGCGAGCGCCCGGGCTGTCGCATCTGGGAGCGCCCGGGCTGTCGCATCTGGGAGTGCCCGGGCTGTCGCATCTGGGAGCGCCCGGGCTGTCGCATCTGGGAGCGCCCGGGCTGTCGCGGGTGCCCGCTTCCTGGCTTTCGCGGGTGCGCGCGCGGGCGGTCTCGAGTGCGGGCGTTCGTGGGTGCGCGTTCGCGGACGCTCGCGAGTGCGCACACGCGGGAGTTTCCTTGTGTGCGCGATCGGTCGCGCGCGCGCGGGCGGTTCGACGGCCCCCATGACGAGAGGGGGGGCCCGCAGCTCACGACATTCTGTGGTGAAAAAAACGGGCCCCATTGCAGAGGCCTGTTTTTTTCTACCAAAGGCAAGTCGCGGCAGTTGCCGGGCCCCCCTTTCAATTAGGTTTGGCCGGGCCCCTCACACCAGTACCCCTAATACCCCCCTGATGGCGGCCCTGACTGTGTGTCAGATATGAGAGAGGCAGTAATAGTAGTAAGAAGTTGTAGAAATAATTCACCAGGTTTGAGGCTGTCAGAGCTTCGGGCTGACTCCCTTCTAACAGAATCTGAATACAAGACACTTTTTTTAAATATTTTATTTTTACGTATAAAGCACTGGAGAATCCATTTGCCAAATTTTCCATATAAAGTGAATTAGGCATGAACTCTCTTATATAAATATATATATATTAGTAACATTATTGGAATCATGTATTTAAATAGCAGTAAAATAAAAAAATATTGCAAAAAAATTAACTAGTATGTAAGACAGAAGAATTAGCCTGAACTATGCATTCAATATTTGTCATTTGTTTACGCTGAACAAGTTTGTCAGTTGCAAGTAATGCAAATATAAAGCCACTAGGTCATCTTATTTTACTTGGCTATATAAGCACATAGCTGCAAGCACTTGCTGACACCTTGGGTTTAAAAAACTGGAAACTACAGATGGAAAGTACAAGCTAAATGAACACATTTAGCCCATCACATGATTTAGAAACACTATATTAGATAATTTAGCCAAATTGGATATTGAAAAAGATGAACAGTGATATATGATCGGCTGTAGCTTATAAATTCTCTTAATATTGAATTCACTTTACACTATGTATCATTATTGTTTTTTAATTGTAGTCTACAGTTAATGTAAAGCATAAAGTAGTAAAAACTAATTTTGTAATATAAAAAATGCAAAGAAAGTCAATTACAAGGATTGTGTTAGGTTTTTAAAAATTAATGTCCATGGTGTGTATGGTATTGCAGCTCAGCTTCATTTACTTGAATACCAGACACATGTTACAACCATAAGCACTGTTTTTGGATGAAAGCAGCCATGTTTTTCTACTGTCATACAACCCCTTCAATGGTGTTTAATCATAAAGTCTCAGATTACCGACAGATTACAGTCAGATTACCCAAACATTGTATAGGAAAAATCCATTGATCATGATCTTCTGATATGCCATAGATGACACATTAATGATTTTTATGATCTTGGACTACCATTAATTTTCAGAATAAAATACTTTTGGTACTGCTCAGAGATATCAGTTACTGGAAATCTGACCCTACATTCTAAGCACACTGTCATTGATTCGAATGAACCATTGATTAGATTGTTTGCTGAGATTTCCAGTAACAGAAATCTCTGACAAATACCAAAGAGGTGTACGCTCTACAGAGGCATTTGGTTCTGAAAATTAGTGGTGGTCTAAGATTTACATCTACAAACTCATCATATATCAGATCATTTTCACTGGATTCCCCCAGTAAAAGTACTTTTACACGGTGTAAACGAGCGCCGATCAACGAGACAGCTCAGTGATCAACGCTTGTTTTCTGCTTTCACAAGGAGATATATATGGGGATGAGCACTCGTTACTCCGAACGCTCGTCCCCATACATTTCTATCATGTCGGTAGCACGTCTCCCTGTTTACAAGAGACGTTTAGGGGGATGTGCTGCCGACAACGCTAATAGTTTTGCCATTTAAAATGATACAATCAGCAGATGAACGAGCGTTTGCACGTTCAACGCCTGATCATTGCCCGGTTTACACAGGGCAATTATCAAGAATGAGCGTTCTGTGAACGCTCGTTTGCCCGATAATTGGTCAGTGTAAAAGGTCCTTAAGGTATAGGCTCAGTAAATATATCAGGGACTTTTCTGAATTAAAAATACCCAATTAAATGTTAACCCCTTCCTGCTTTGGCCACTTTTGACCTTCCAGAGAGAGCCTTATTTTTCAAATCTGACATGTTTCAATTTATGTGGTGATAATTTCAGAATGCTTTTACCTATCCAAGCGATTCTGAAAATGTTATCTCCTGACACATTGGACTTTACGGTAATGGCATAATTTGCTCGATACATCCAGTATTTATTTGTGAAAAACACCAAAATTTTTAGAAAAATTGCAAAAATTTGCATTTTTCTAAATTTGAATGTGTCTGCTTGTAAGACAGGCAGTTATACCACAATGCTAATTAACATCCCCCATATGTTTACTTTAGATTGGCATCGTCTTTTGAACATTATTTTATTTTTCTAGGATGTTACAAGGCTTAGAACTTTAGCAGCAATTTCTCACATTTTCAAGAAAATTTCAAAAGGCTATTTCTACAGGGGCCAATTCAGTTGTGAAGTGGCTTGAGGGCCTTATATATTAGAAATCCCCAATAAGTCACACATTTTCCAAATCGTTACCCCTCAATTTATTCAAACCAGCATTTAGAAAGTTTCTTAACCCTTTAGACGTTTCACAGGAATTAAAGCAAAGTAGAGGTGAAATGTACAAATAAAATTTTTTTTTTTGCAGAAATTCATTTATAATCCATTGTTTTTGTAACACAGAAGGTTTAAAAAGAGAAACACAACTCAATACTTATTGCCCATATTCTGCAGTTTTTAGAAATATCCCACATGTGGTTCTAGTCTGCTTATGGACTGAAGCACAGGCCTCAGAAGTAAAGGGGCACCTAGTGGATTTTGGGGGCTCCTTTTTATTAGGATATATTTTAGGCACCATGTCAAGTTTGAAGAGGTTTTGTGGTGCCAAAACAGTCGAAATCCCCCAGAAGTAACCCCATTTGGGAAGCTACACACCTTAAGGAAATTATCTAGGGGTATAGTGAGCATTTTAACCCCACAGGTTCTTTGCAGGAATTTTTGGAAGTAGGCCGTGAAAATGAAAATCTAGGTTTAGCAAATTTTTTTACCATTTCCACAAAGATTAAAGGAGAAAAAGCAGCACAACATTTGTAAAGCAATTTCTTCCGAGTACAACAATACCCCACATGTATTCTTAAATGACTGTTTGGACACACAGCAGGGCTTAGAAGGGAAAGAGCGGCATTTGGCTCTTGGAGCTCAAATTTAGCAGGAATGGTTTGCGGAGGCCATGTTACATTTGCAAAGCCCCTGAGGGACCAAAACCGTGAAAACACCCAAAAAGTGACTCCATTTAGGAAACTACACCCCTTGTGGAATTCATCTAGGGGTGTAGTGAGCATTTTCACCCCATAGGTGTTTCATAGATTTGATTAGAATTGGGCAGTGAAAATAAAAACAATCCTTTGTCTTCTATAAAACGTAGTTATAGCTCAAAATTTTTCATTTTCTCAACAAATAAAGGAAAAAAAAGATCCCCAACATTGTAAAGCAACGTCTCTAGAGTACGGCAATATTCCATTTGTGGTTATAAATGGCTGTTTGGACACACGGCAGGGCTCAGAAGGGAAGGAGCGCCATTTGGCTTTTGGAGTGCAGATTTTTCTGGATTGGTTTTTGGACGCTATGTCGCATTTGCAAAGCCCCTGTGGGACCAAAACATTGGAAACCCCCAGAAGTGACCCCATTTTGTAAACTACACCCCTCAAGGTATTCACCTCGGGGTGTAGTGAGCATGTTTTTTTGTTATTTTTTTAAACTCGTTTTATTGAACTCAAAGCTTGCAGTAGAATAACACATTAGTACAGTACATCATATATTGATATATAGAGAACAAAGTTACATTCCATTCACAGTATTTACAATGCAAAACATGTTTCAAACAAACGTTCCAAGGAATATCTCAGTAATTTATTTAATTGACATAAATACATATGAAAATAGTCGCTGTCAGTGTCCGATGAAATCTAGCCCATTCTATCTTCCTCTGTCAGCCTTTCCAATATTGAACGCACAGTACTTCCAAAATCTAAGGTCAAGGGGGAACAGATCCATCCTTCCCAAATCTTTCCAAATTTAAAGGGGCATCCTCTATTACGGTATACCACTCTTTCAAATGTAATGATTTTATTAACCAGGGATTTCCATTGTACAATCGATGGGGATCTATCCGTGATCCATCTCAGGGCAATAGCTTTTCTAGCTATAAATAAAGCTTCTCTAAGGAAGATACGTGTGTGATACGGGCAACAGTCTTTCTGCAGTAATCCCAATAGACACACCTCCACAGTTTTCGGTACAGGCACTAAGGTGATACTGTTCAAAACATCAATCACGTCTTCCCAGAAGGAACTAATATATGTGCAATCCCATATAAGATGTATGAAATTTGCCCCAGGAGAATGACATCTGTGACATTCTGAATGTGGCAAACGACCCATGCGATGTAATCGTGTCGGAGTTAGATAACTTTGATGGGTTATGTACAATTGGGATAGTCTATTATTTACAAAGGGAGAAACAAATAAAAATTTGACTCCAGTGCCTCTGACCAATCTTCCTCAGATGAGGTAGGAATGGTGATTTGCCACGCAGCTTGTACAGAGAGCGTGTAAGATTCGGTTTTTACATTCAAAAAGTGTGCGTAGATCGCTGAGATAATGCCCTTGGGTCCCTGTGTCTTTAGAATTCCAATCAAAGGAAATTTCGAAAGAGACGGGGGCTCTGCAGGAAATTGCACTGATAATGCGTGTCTCAATTGTAAGTATCAAAAAAAACCTGGGTACGATTTAAATTATAGCAGTCCATCATCTGGGTGAAGGACAAAAACACATTACCCCGGTATACGTCACGCAGGCAGACAACTGCATTAGATTTCCAAAATTCAGACCCTTCCAGCATTTGTAGGTGAGGAAACATTGGATTGTCCCACATCGGAGTCTCCACCGCCAAATCCTCAAACCCACAGAGCAGCCTGGCTGCCTTCCACACCTGATGTGCAAGTCTGTGAAGCAATAATAATTTCCCTCTAAACAGTGTTGGACTTTCCAGAACAGACCACATGACAGACTGTTCCAGCACATTACCTAAAACATATTCTGAAAAGGGCTCTTGAATTAAGGCAATCCAGCTCTTTAAATATCGGAGTTGGCCACTCAGAAAATAAATATAAAAATCAGGTAGCACCAAGCCACCCTTAATTTTGGGGCACTGAAGTGTGGAGAGGGCAAGTTTCCTATGAGAATTCGCCCAGACAAATTTAGATACCAGAGAGTGCAATCTATCAAAGAATGATCTTGGAACAAGACCATTAGCGTGTTCCAATAAATATAGACCTTTCGGTAAGAGGATCATCTTTATCAAATTTACCCTTCCGGCCACCGATAGGGGCAAGGTTTTCCATGCTTTAAATTTCTGAATAAAGAGGTTCTCCAGAGGGTATATATTCTTAGCATGTGATACCTCATTATGTATATGCCCAAGTATTTAAAGAATGTAACAACTGGTAGAATATAATAAATATCCGGCCAATCCACCTCCCACAAAGGCATCAGAGCTGACTTGGTCCAATTGATCAGGAGACCAGAAAAAAGGCCACATTGGTTTACAATTTCAATAGCCCTAGGAAGTGTAGTGTGAACAGTGGACATGAAAATAACTAGATCATCCGCATACATACCTATTCTACTCTCCCTATGTCCAATTATCACCCTCTTTAATATACTGTCTTGGTGAATTTTAATAGCAAGAGGTTCTATAGCTAAAGCGAATAGGAAAGGGGATAACGGGCATCCCTGTCTTGTACCTAGATAAAAAAAGGCCGTACCCAGGCCAGTCACCAATATGTTCACTTTAGGATTCTTGTATAAGATGGAAACCCATTTTGAAAAACCTGGGCCAAAGCCAAATCGTGTCATCACTGCTTGTAGATATCTCCATTCCACTGAGTTGACGGCCTTGGCCGCATCAAGAGACTCCAATGCCCATTGTTGTTTCAGTTCCCTTCCCAACTGTGATACCGCCTGGACCCTGCGGATGTTCTCAGAAGTGGACTTTCCAGGAATAAATTACCATTGATCGTTATGTATCAACAAAGTGATAATAGAATTGAGTCTATTTGCCAGAATTTTGGTCAGAATTTTATAGTCTAAATTGAGTAAAGAAATTGGTCTGTATGACCCACATTACAAGGGGTTTTTGTCAGGTTTCAGCAAAATTATAATAGTGGCCTCATATAAAGATATGGGTAAAGTACCCACTTCAAAAGCTTTCTTGTACATCTGAAGCAATTCAGGGCCAATGATCTCAAAATATTTAGAATACACCTCCAAAGGGATTCCGTCAAGTTCAGGCGATTTCCCCTTAGCTAGGTCCCGCACAGCAGCCCTCAATTCCTCCAGTGTAATGTGAAGATCTAATTGATCTCTATGTACCAAGGGCAACTGCGGGAAAGTAATCCCCTCTAAGTATTCAAGCAATGTGCCATCCGTGTACCCGCTCTGGGAAGTTTACAAGTCAGTATAAAACCTACAAAATCTGTTTCCAATCTGCTCGGCATCTTAGCCACGCTCATCTAGGATTTTTATAATGGCAGGTGATGATAAACTATTGTGTACTAGATGTGACAATAATCTACTTGACTGATTTTCCAATTCAAATGCGTTTTATTTAAGAAAAAACTGTTTCCTATCACCTTTTTCTTTAAGATGTAACATATACAGTGGAGGAAATAAGTATTTGATCCCTTGCTGATTTTGTAAGTTTGCCCACTGTCAAAGACATGAACAGTCTAGAATTTTTAGGCTAGGTTAATTTTACCAGTGAGAGATAGATTATATTTAAAAAAAAAAAGAAAATCACATTGTCAAAATTATATATATTTATTTGCATTTTCACAGAGAAATAAGTATTTGATCCCTTTGGCAAACAAGACTTAATACTTGATGGCAAAACCCTTGTTGGCAAGCAGAGCAGTCAGACGTTTTTTGTAGTTGAAGATGAGGTTTGCACACATGTTAGATGGAATTTTGGCCCACTCCTCTTTGCAGATCATCTGTAAATCATTAAGATTTCGAGGCTGTCGCTTGGCAACTCGGATCTTCAGCTCCCTCCATAAGTTTTCGATGGGATTAAGGTCTGGAGACTGGCTAGGCCACTCCATGACCTTAATGTGCTTCTTTTTGAGCCACTCCTTTGTTTCCTTGGCTGTATGTTTCGGGTCATTGTCGTGCAGGAAGACCCAGCCACGAGCCATTTTTAATGTCCTGGTGGAGGGAAGGAGGTTGTCACTCAGGATTTGACGGTACATGGCTCCATCCATTCTCCCATTGATGCGGTGTAGTAGTCCTGTGCCCTTAGCAGAGAAACACCCCCAAAACATAATGTTTCCACCTCCATGCTTGACAGTGGGGATGGTGTTCTTTGGGTCATAGGCAGCATTTCTCTTCCTCCAAACACGGCGAGTTGAGTTAATGCCAAAGAGCTCAATTTTAGTCTCATCTGACCACAGCACCTTCTCCCAATCACTCTCAGAATCATTCAGATGTTCATTTGCAAACTTCAGACGGGCCTGTACATGTGCCTTCTTGAGCAGGGGGACCTTGCGGGCACAGCAGGATTTTAATCCATTACGGCGTAATGTGTTACCAATGGTTTTCTTGGTGACTGTGGTCCCAGCTGCCTTGAGATCATTAACAAGTTTCCCCCGTGAAGTTTTCGGCTGAGATCTCACCTTCCTCAGGATCGAGGATACCCCACGAGGTGAGATTTTGCATGGAGCCCCAGATTGATGTCGATTGACAGTCATTTTGTATGTCTTCCATTTTCTTACTATTGCACCAACAGTTGTCTCCTTCTCACCCAGCGTCTTACTTATGGTTTTGTAGCCCATTCCAGCCTTGTGCAGGTCTATGATCTTGTCCCTGACATCCTTAGAAAGCTCTTTGGTCTTGCCCATGTTGTAGAGGTTAGAGTCAGACTGATTAATTGAGTCTGTGGACAGGAGTCTTTTATACAGGTGACCATTTAAGACAGTTGTCTTTAATGCAGGCACCAAGTTGATTTGGAGCGTGTAACTGGTCTGGAGGAGGCTGAACTCTTAATGGTTGGTAGGGGATCAAATACTTTTTTCTCTGTGCAAAATGCAAATAAATATATATAATTTTGACTATGTGATTTCTTTTTTTTTTTTATATATATATAATCTATCTCTCACTGGTAAAATTAACCTAGCCTAAAAATTCTAGACCGTTCATGACTTTGACAGTGGGCAAACTTACAAAATCAGCAAGGGATCAAATACTTATTTCCTTCACTGTATAATCTACCCGCCTTCAACCACTGTATTCTATTCTCCTCAGAGGGATCAGTAATAAATGACGATTCCATGGCTTTACAAGAGGCGGCCAGTCCCTGCTCAACTGATTGCACTGCTTTTTAGATGAAGGAAAGTGTGGATTTCAGACACCACCTCAAGTATGCATTAAAAGTACCCCACTTAATTAGTGTATTGGTCTCCTCACAATTAATATCTATAAATTGGGTCAACTGATCGGAAATGTGATTATTCGAGCCAATCAAAGATAACCAAAAGGGGTGTACTCTCCAGTTCATTTTACTGGCTCTTCGGTCATATAATTGAAATACAGCCTGTAGAGGTGCATGGTCCGAAACACTAGGTGGGGCATAGTCAATATCGGATAGTATGGGACATAAAGACATTGAACCAAACATGTAATCAATTCTAGATAATGCTCCTCTAGAAGGCGTAAAGCATGAGAATTCCTAAGATTGAGGGTGTCTCACTCTCCACAACTCCATCCATCCCATCCCATTCACTAACCATTGCAGGTTTGAAGAAGAACACGACACCAAAGCACTACCTTGGGGCACAAATTTATCAAGAACAGGGTTCAGGAGAATATTAAAATCCCCCATACATATAACTTTAGCCTCTGGATAATTGGAAGAAAAATTAGCTGCTAGTTGTATCGACGCCATATTGGCCGGAGGTGGAAAGTATACACCCAAGATCACAAAAGATACACAATTGATATAGGCATGCACAAAAACATATCTACCCTCTGAATCCTCAAATGTCTGAGTTGCATTCCATCACACTGTGCGGTGAACTAGTAAGGAAACTCCTCGAGAATAGGACGAGTGCCAGGAATGCCTGGTCCATTGAACCCACAGTTTCTGCAATCTATTTGGAGTCTGCAGTCAAATGGGTCTCCTGGAGACATAAAATGTGTGGACCAAATTTCCGCACATGTGCAAACACAGCAATTCTCTTACGTGATCTACCCAGTCCCCTTATATTCCACGACATCACTTTCAGGTCAGCCATAGTGAATCACACATATAAGAACTAACAAGGTCATCTCCACGCATACCGTACATTGCACATGTAGTACCATTGCATGATCTACAACACTCGTATTGCGTTAAACAGATAGCAAGCATTATAACCAGTTTCCAACATATAATAACAATCCCCCTTAAGGGTAACCTCGGGAGGGATCTCCTCCCATGTTCAAGAACTTTAGTAACCATTAGATGTATGGTTGTAACTTGTGTACCATGGCTTATGGTTACGTGGTGTCTGTGCATACAATACAAGATGGTGAATTTAAACTGCACAGAAAGAATAGTGCAACAGAAGTTACCCCCGCTATTACAATTCAGACCAATTCAAAGGTTAGACATGAAAAAAAAATATATGAAAGTAAAATGAAAGTTAGTTACCGACAGGTATCAGCCCTACAGAATACAAGTCAAGAAAAGTACAAAAATAAGAGCGATCTCCCATCCTGCCCCTCCAGATCAATGAAATTACATAGTCACCATAACGTTACATGCTCAGTCCAAGCAGATTCATCAGTGGACATGTAACTGGTATCAATTGTGTGAGTCTCCTAGCCGCATAGTTAGTTAATCTTCATCTTTCTTCGGATCCCCGAAGAAAATGGTTTTCCCGCCATCATATATCCGTAGACGAGCCAGGTAAGCCATTGAATAAGAGATGTTTAAATCCCGCATTCACTTCTTCACTGCAATAAATGTTGCCCTTTTCTTCTGCAATTCAGCAGAAAAGTCAGGAAAGAACAAAACACGGGAATTCTTATATTGAATGTCCTGCTGTTTCTTAGCCATCTGCAATATCAAATCCCGATCTTTCCAATTCAGGTGACGTGCCAGCAGAGGTCTTGGTGGTAAGCCAGGTTGTGGCGGTTTCGCCGGAACTCTGTGGGCACGTTCTACAGCAAATGCCGCCGAGAATTGTGCCTCAGGAAAAGTTTTCCGGAACCGTTGCCCTCCACCTGTTCCGGGAGCCTAATAATCCTAACGTTATTTCTGCGCGAACGATTTTCCAAATCGTCGCATTTCTGCTTCCACAGCTCCACTTATTTCTCCACCGCCGACAATCGATCAGGGATGCGAGCAATGGTGTCCTCAATTGTGGAAATGCATTGTTCCGTCTCCTTCACCCTATCTCTAACCTTCTGAACATCATGGCAAAGCAGTCCAAGATCCACCCTCACCTCGTCTATCTTGTCAGTTAGAAAGGGGGTAGACAAAGTAATAGCCTGCAACAGTTGCTCATAAACCTGCTGCAGTGTCAGATCAGAGCCAGGCTCCGTCTCCTCAGAGTGGCTCGCAGGAGCACTCTGACCTCGTGGTTGCCTGGAGCGTTGTGCTGGAGTGGCCGCGGCACCATTTTGTGTGCCGTCTCTGGCGAAATCATTCAATTTCTCCGCCGCTGATGACCCTTTCGTAGGACCCATCGGTGCCATACCGTCGGAACACTTTTTTGACCCGGAAAAAGGTCTGTCAATCTCATGAGTAAAGTCAGGATAATGTGTATAGCGGGTTACCGGTCGGAGCCCTCAGTCTTCACGTCCGCTCATGCTGCCAGCAGGCCACGCCCCCGTAGTGAGCATGTTTATCCCGCAGGTGTTTTGCAGAAATTAGTGTGCACTTGATGTTGCAGAGTGAAAATGGGATTTTTTGCATAGATATGCAAATATGTGGTGCCAAACTTGTGCCACCATAACAAGACAACTCTCATTATTATGCTGTGTTTTCCAGATTTAGAAACACCCTACATGTGGCCCTAATCTTTTGCCTGGACATTCGACCAGGCTCAGGAGTGAAAGAGTACCATGCCAAGTTGAGGCCTAATTTGGCGAATTACAAAGTAACGTTTCACAATTGCAGGGCTCTGATGTGAAATAATAAAAGAAATCCCTGAGAAGTGACCCCATTTTGGAAACTACACCCCTCAAGGCATTTATTAAGTGGTGTAGTGAGCATTTTAACCCCACAGTTATTTTCCATAAATGATTGTGCTGTGGATGGTGCAAAGTAAAAATTAAAATTTTTCCCTAGATATGCCATTTTTGTGGCAAATATGCCATGCACAGCTTGTGCCACTGGAGATACACACCCCAAAAATTATTAAGAGGGTTCTCCTGGGTATGGTGATGCCATATATGTGGAAGTAACCAGCTGTTTGGGCATGCTGTAGGGTTTAGAAGGGAGGTAGCTCCTTTTAGCTTTTGGAGCGTGGATTTTGCTTGGTAGTAGTTTTGTTTGAAATTTTACTGGTATTTTAGTTTATAAAGTGGGGGTACATGTAAGCTGGCCAGAGTAGACCAGGGGTATATTCAGGTGGTATAATAATGGGGTAAAAAAACAATAAAATAATCCATAAATATTTGTTACGCTGTGAAGCAATCCTTTCTGCACAGGCCAGTTTCGCACTGATATATGGCGTCCTTTCTTATCCGCTTTTGGTACACGCTATGCACATTTGCAGTTTGGGGAATTTTGCTGGGAATGTGTTGTCCTGGTATAATACGGGCGCCCTCGCTTCCAGTAGATATGTTTGGGCCCTAACCTTCTTGGTTCCCTAATATTAGGGCCTTGATAAATCGCCTTTTGAACAGAAGAAATGTTCCCCTCGGGCTAGCACAATTGCATATTGTAATGTCCGTGGCTGCGGGCTGCAGCTCCAGCCTCCCGCTGACAGCCGCAGCCACGAGTCGGCAAGCGCTGGCCCCAGCCTCCTCCTCAGGAGACGCCAGCGCTTGCATCCACTCACCTCCGCCGGAGCCCGCAGGGTGCGCGCACCGGACATCTTGAACGACCTTTGACCCGTGAGTACCCTGTGCTATAAGAGGGGTCCAGCCCCCTAGTTCGATGCCTGAGCGTTGTTAGTTTTCCCAATATGTCTTGCAAATGGTCCCTTAGTGTTTCCCGTTCCTGTTGTTACCCATACCTTGTTCCCCGTTCCTGTTTCCCGTGCTTTGCCCTAGTATCTAGTCGTGCCACGTCCTGTGTCATCTGCCACGTCCAGAGGAATCTGCCACGTCCCGTGTCACCTGCCACGTCCGGAGGAATCCGCTACTTTCTGTGTCATCTGCCACGTCCGGAGGAATCCGCCACGTCCTGTGTCATCTGCCACGTCCGGAGGAATCCGCCACGTCCGGAGGAATCCACCACGTCCTGTGTCATCTGCCACGTCCGGAGGAATCCGCCACATCCGGAGGAATTCACCATGTCCTGTGTTATCTGCCACATCCTGAGGAATCCGCCACGTCTGGCGCAACTTGCGGCTCCTGTGTCATCCGCCACGTTTGGCGCCATCTGCTGCACCCATCTCATCTGTGCCAGAGCTGCGGCCACCATCTGGACTATTCAGATACCCTTGGGGGACATTGGATTTCTGGGGTGTCCTGTTGTTTGGCCAGCTGCCTCCCCGCTGCGGTGGTACGGCCTAGTGGGTCCACTAACCCGCTTCGTGACAGTACGCTCAGGCCATGGACCCCGCTGGTCAACCTGAGACGTTGACTACACAAGCCATGCTGGCTGAGATGGAGGATCTCCAGTCACGACAAGACCAGCTCCTCCTGTCGGTGAACGCCATAGCCCATCGGCTGCTTGCTCCGTCCACAGTCATCACCGCACCCGTTCCTGCGGTTCCACCTGCTACACCTCCTGTCTGTACCGGTACCAACCCCCTGTGTTTCTTGCCGCTACCTCCACGCTATGACGGAGATCCGAGGTCCTGCAGGGGATTTTTGAATCAGTGCCTGATCCATTTCAGACTACATGCCAGGTCCTTCTGCTCGGATGACGTCCGGATCGCCTTTATCATCTCTCTCCTTACCGACAAAGCCCTGGCATGGGCCAATCCTCTGTGGGAACATCAGGGACCTGAGACCTGGGACTTGCAGTGCTTCTTACGGACCTTCCGCTCGATCTTTGAGGAACCCGGAAGAGTTTCTTCGGCTGCTGCATCCCTGCTAACCCTACACCAGGGAGACCTCTCCGTGGGCGAGTATGCCATTCAGTTCCGTATCCTGGCTGCTGAATTGACCTGGAACAACGAGGCTTTGGTGGCTACATTCTGGCAGGGACTGTCTTCAGGGATCAAGGACGAGCTGACTGCTCGCGATCTGCCATCTACCCTGGACGATCTTATCCTACTCACCTCCCGCGTCGACATGAGGATCCAGGAACGTTCCCAAGAGGTTCTCCGGGAGAGAGAACTTCCTAGGCTGGATTCTGCTGTCCCGCAATCCTCCTCAGTCGTCCCACCAGAGTACCCGATGCAGAGTAATTATGTTAAATTGTCTACCCAGGAGAAACAACACAGACGCACTTCTGGACTTTGTTTGTATTGCGGCCATGGAGGCCATATTGTGCGTCTGTGCCCCCAGAGGCCAGAGAGACCCCATTGCCTAGAATTGGTTGCAGAGACAACACTAGGTGGAACAGAATCTAACAGAGGATTCGCTTCCAAACTGACTATTCCTGTGACCCTGGTATCCGGCGACAGGACGCATCAAGTCTCTGCCTATCTTGACTCTGGCTCTGCTGCAAATTTCATCCAGAAAGAGCTTGTGGATCATCTTCAGCTGCCCACAGTTCCCCTGGAGACATCTTTGGCTGTGGCCTCAGTTAATGGACTGCCTCTGCCTGATCCCATTATCTCTAAAACCAAGCCGTTGAAGCTCCAGGTTGGAGTACTTCACTCTGAATTTATTTTGTTCCTTGTTTTGCCCAAGGCCATCAATCCTGTTCTGCTGGGCCTGCCTTGGCTTCGACTACATGCCCCAGTCCTGGACTGGAATTCTGGAGAGGTTCTCCAATGGGGCTCCAAGTGCCATGGTCGTTGTCTGTTGCAGATCCATCCTGTCAAGCCTTCTCTGCCTCAGTCACTGTCGGGACTGCCTCCCCATTTTGCTCAGTATGCAGATGTTTTCAGCAAAAAGGAGGCTGAGACGCTGCCTCCACATCGCACTTATGACTGCCCCATTGAACTGGTTCCTAATGCCTCTCTTCCCCGTGGACGGGTATATCCTCTCTCCTTGCCTGAGTCTTTATCCATGTCGGTCTATATAAAGGAGAATCTGGAGAGGGGTTTTATACGAAAATCTTCCTCCCCGGCCGGGGCTGGATTCTTCTTCGTTAAAAAGAAGGATGGATCCCTTCGTCCCTGTATTGACTACAGAGGCCTCAACCTGATCACAATCAAGAACAAATACCCATTGCCACTCATCTCTGAGCTATTTGATCGCATACGTGGGGCCAAAAATGTTTCTAAGCTAGACCTGCGTGGGGCTTACAATCTAGTCCGGATTCGCCGGGGTGACGAATGGAAGACGGCATTTAACACCCGGGACGGGCACTACGAATACCTGGTGATGCCCTTCGGACTGTGTAACGCTCCCGCAGTGTTTCAGGAGTTCGTTAACGACATCTTCCGAGATCTACTCTATGTCTGTGTTGTTGTTTATCTCGATGATATTTTGATTTTCTCCCCAGATCAGACGACTCATCGGAGGCATGTTCGTCAGGTTCTACTACGATTGAGGGAGAATCATTTATACGCCAAGCTGGAGAAGTGCGTCTTTGAGAAGAGTTCTCAGCTCCTTCCTGGGCTACATCATCTCGGATCAAGGCCTCAAGATGGATCCTGAGAAACTGAAGGCTGTCCTGGAGTGGCCACGTCCCCAAGGCTTAAGGGCCATACAGCGGTTCCTGGGATTCGCCAATTTCTACCGGCAGTTTATTCCTAACTTCTCTTCTCTGACGTCTCCCATCTCGACCCTTACCAAGAAGGGTGTGAACGCCAAAGTGTGGACTCCAGAGGCAGAGTCTGCATTTAATAGCCTGAAGAGTGCCTTCATTTCAGCCTCGATCCTCCATCACCCTGACGTATCTCGGCAGTTCTCACTGGAAGTGGACGCTTCCTCTGTCGGTGCAGGTGCACTTCTGTTCCAGAGGAGCTCCAAAGGAAAGGCTGTAGTATGTGGCTACTGCTCTAGACTGTTTTCCTCTGCTGAGCGCAATTACTCCATTGGAGATCGGGAGCTGCTGGCCATCAAATTGGCTCTGGAGGAGTGGAGACATCTTCTGGAGGGCGCTGCTCACCCCATCCTGATCTTCACCGACCACAAGAACCTCACTTACCTTCAGTCCGCTCAAAGACTAAATCCTCGTCAAGCCAGGTGGTCGCTGTTATTCACCCGTTTTCTGTTTGCGCTCCACTACCGTCCCGCGGACAAGAATGTGAGGGCAGATGCCCTGTCCAGATCGTTTGAGACGGAAGACACGGTGGAGTCCCTCCAGATCATCATAGACCCGTCCTGCATCGTCACTGCTAATCCTCTGCAGGTTAGAGACATCCCTCCTGGGAGGACTTTTGTTCGGTTGGCGGACAGGAGAAGAATTCTCCGCTGGGGACATAGTTCTAAACTTGCTGGGCACGCTGGTGTCCGTAAAACCCGAGACCTGATCGCGGGTCACTCCTGGTGGCCCACGCTACATAAGGATGTTCTGGACTTTGTCTCTTCTTGCATGGTGTGTGCCTCTAACAAAGTGACTCACAGCAAGCCTGCCGGCCTGCTCCAACCTCTGCCTGTACCCAATGCCCCCTGGCAGCACATTGCGATGGACTTCGTCACTGACCTTTCCCCCTCAGCAGGATGTAACACTGTCTGGGTGGTGGTGGACCGGTTCTCTAAGATGGCTCATTTTATCCCGCTGACCGGCCTACCTTCTGCTCCTCGTCTGGCAAGTCTCTTCATCCAGCACATCTTCCGCTTGCATGGCTTGCCTCTTCACATTGTGTCCGACCGGGGGATTCAGTTTACCTCTAAGTTCTGGAGAGCCCTCTGTAAACTCCTGGATGTGAGATTGGACTTTTCCTCTGCCTATCACCCCCAGTCCAATGGGCAAGTTGAGAGGATCAACCAGATCATGGAAAATTATCTCCGCCATTTCATCTCTTCACAGCACGATAACTGGGTACAGCTTCTACCATGGGCCGAATTTTCTTACAACAATCACACAAGTGAGTCCACCACTTCCTCTCCGTTTCACATCGTCTATAGTCAACATCCCAGAGTCCCTCTTCCTGTGTCGACTTCATCCCAGGTTCCCGCTGCTGACTCTGCATATGGGGACTTCCTGCAAATCTGGCAACAGACCCGGTCCTCTATTTTGCTGGCAGTAGATCGCATGAAGCGAAAGGCAGATACTAAGAGAAGAGAGCCGCCTCAGTATCTTCCGGGGACTAAAGTCTGACTGTCCTCTCGGAACATTCGCTTGAAGATGCCCTCATACAAGTTCGCTCCCAGGTTCCTTGGACCATTCGAGGTCCTGCAGCAGATCAACCCTGTCGCCTACAAGCTTCGGCTGCCTCCTACCCTCAGGATTCCCAACTCCTTCCACGTCTCCCTCCTGAAGCCTGTGATCCTAAACCGCTATTCCAAGACTCCCAGCCCTGCGGTTGCTCCCAGCGGCTCCACGGACATCTTTGAGGTAAAGGAGATCTTGGACACCAAGAGAGTGAGAGGAAAGACCTTGTATTTGGTGGATTGGAGGGGGTTTGGTCCCGAAGAGAGGTCCTGGGAGCCAGAGGAGAACCTCAATGCCCCTACTCTTCTAAAGAAGTTTCTCTCTCGCTCCGGTCCCAAGAAGAGGGGGCGTAAGAGGGGGGATACTGTAATGTCCGTGGCTGCGGGCTGTCAGCTCCAGCCTCCCGCTGACAGCCGCAGCTACGAGTCGGCAAGCACTGGCCCCAGCCTCCTCCTCAGGAGACGCCAGCGCTTGCACCCACTCACCTCCGCCGGAGCCCGCAGGGTGTGCGCGCACGCTCGTCCCCGCTCTTAAAGGGGCAGCGCGCGCACCGGACATCTTGAACGACCTTTGACCCGTGAGTAACCTGGGCTATAAGAGGGGTCCAGCCCCCTAGTTCGATGCCTGAGCGTTGTTAGTTTTCCCAGTCTGTCTTGCAAATGGTCCCTTAGTGTTTCCCGTTCCTGTTGTTACCCGTACCTTGTTCCCCGTTCCTGTTTCCCGTGCTTTGCCCTAGTATCTAGTCGTGCCACGTCCTGTGTCATCTGCCACGTCCAGAGGAATCTGCCACGTCCCGTGTCACCTGCCACATCCGGAGGAATCCGCTACTTTCTGTGTCATCTGCCACGTCCGGAGGAATCCGCCACGTCCTGTGTCATCTGCCACATCCGGAGGTATCCGCCACGTCCGGAGGAATCCACCACGTCCTGTGTTATTTGCCACATCCGGAGGAATCCGCCACGTCTGGCGCAACTTGCGGCTCCTGTGTCATCCGCCACGTTTGGCGCCATCTGCTGCACCCATCTCATCTGTGCCAGAGCTGCGGCCACCATCTGGACTATTCAGGTACCCTTGTGCGGGACATTGGATTTCTGGGGTGTCCTGTTGTTTGGCCAGCTGCCTCCCCGCTGCGGCGGTACGGCCTAGTGGGTCCACTAACCCGCTTTGTGACACATATTTTTCTTTCCTGACATATTGGTGCCTTAACTAATTTATTTTTTCATAGACGTAGTGGTATGAGGGCTGTTTTTTTGTGGGACGAGCTGTTATTATTATAGGTACCACTTCGGGATACATACGACTTGTTCATCACTTTTTATCCGATTTTTTGGGAGGCCAGGTGACCAAAAAACAGCAATTCTGGCATAGTTTTTCATATTTTTTATACATCGTTCACCACACAATATAAATTACATGTTAACTTTATTCTGCGGGTCAGTATGATTCCGGAGATACCAAATATACAGCACTTCTGTCGCCATGTTCTGAGAACCATCCATTTTTTATTTTTTCGTCGACGGAGCTGTATGAGGGCTTTTTTTTTTGCGGGACAAGCTGTAGTTAGTATTGGTACCATTTTTGGATACATGCGACTTTTTGATCACTTTTTATTCCAATTTTTGTAGGGCAAAGTGACCAAACAAATCTTCAAAAGAAATTCTGGCATCGATTTTTACGTTTTTTTTTTTTACGCCGTTCACCGCGCGGAATAAATAACATAATATTTTTACAGATCAGGCCGTTACAGAGTGGCGATACCAAATATCCAAATGTTTATGGTTTATTTATGTTTTTCAATAATAAAGACTTGATAAGGGAAAAAGGGCAATTGTGTTTTATTTTATTACTTGAAACTTCTATTTTACTTTTAACAACTTTAATTTTTACTTTTTTTAAACTTTTTTTTTCGCTTTTTTTTAGTCCCACTAGGGGACATCAAGGTCCAAATGTCAGATTATTTTTCTAATACATTGCAGGCCAATTAGGCTTCGCCTCCAGGCAGGGCCTAATCGGCTTCCGTAATCGCAAAGTAGGATTGTTAGGCCTCCTGTTGCCATAGTAGCAGTCGGCAGTCCTGCGATTGTAGGGCAGAGCTGCCGATCTGCTGCCAACCAGTAAGATGCTGCGATCGCTTTCGAGCGCTGCATCTAAGGGGTTAATGGCAGGAATCGGAGCTAGCTCCGGTTCCTGCCGTTACATGTGTATGTCAGCTCTAACATACAGCTGACATCCACCACTGATGATGCCGGCTCAGCTCCTGAGCCAGCTCCTTTTTGCCGGCAGCTACGAAAGCCTTTCCTGGTGTGCCGATGAGCTGCAAACACCTTAAATGCAGCGATCGCTTTTGACTGCTGCATTTAAGGGGTTAATGGCAGGGATCGGAGCAAACTTTGGTCCTCGCCATTACCCCACTGTTTTAGCTATGACATGCAGCCGACACCCGGGGATGGTGGCACCAAATTCGGTGTCCACCATTTGTCATATGGAGACGGCAAAATGCGGGAAACACTAGCTTTCCATGACGTATTCTTATGGCAAAAGTTGGGAAGGGGTTAAAATTGGAATCACCCTTTAAAGTTGAAAAAATATTTATCCATGCCAGCTGAGGGAGTTAATCATACAACCCACAGCTTCCCTACTAGCATAATATACGCTAATTTACAGCAACTTGTAGTCTGTATCAAAGTGGATCATTTTGCCCAGGATATATCTCTGCGTCTTAAAGATCTGCAAAATTCTATAGAAAATAAGATAAATAATAAGATACGAGGGTGAGTCATAAATTATCTGCAGTTTGGTTATATTAAAACTTTTTTTGGCCGTACTGTCTTATCAGCGCTTTCCGTACAAGGTCACTATCTCCCCAGTCACTGCTGTGCAGGCTTGAACGTGTTACGTCTGTTTATTTGTGACTGCGGTGTGAGAAACAATGGTTGCTCCACTTGTGATTTGCACGAAAGGTGACCAGCATGCAGTAATTCGTTTATTGTGATCTGATAGTGTCTGGTGCCGATTTCATAGACTTTGTGCACACTATGGAGAAAGTGTTTTTTTTCGCCAAGAAGTGTGTATGAGTGGATAGAGAAGTTCAAGGAGGATCGCACAAATGTCAGCCATGAAGAAAAAGCCGGACGCCCGTCCACGTCAACGACTGATGACAACATTGAGCGTGCTCATGAACTGACTCTTTTGGATAGACGAGTATCAATGGATTATGTGGCAAATCATTTGCAAATCAGCCATGGCTCTGCCATGCAATAATCCAAGACAGCGGTGAATTTGTGGCTCTCAGTTTAGCCTAAAACATTTTTTAATGTGGGAATACGTAAGCTTGTTGACAGACTGACAAAGTGTATTGAAAAGCAGCGAGATTATGTCAAATTATGTATTTGTCTTTTCTGAAAGTTTATTGAAATAAACAGCCAGAGTATGGATAATTTTTCACTCACCCTTGTATATGGACAGAGGTTGTCCTAATGGTATAACGCTTTAAAGCAATACATTCTTGAAATATATTCAGTCTAGGTGAACCTATGTTTTGAGGTGTACAAAAAAAAAGTGCTACAATGATGTTCCATAGAAAATAGCAGCTGGAAATAATATAATAATAATAATAATAATAATAATAATAATAAAAAATAATAAAAAAAATACAGAATATAATTATAACATGTGACACATACATAATGCTCAAGTACATGATGCAATCTTTGTTCTACATCACCACAGGCATCATAAACTGGATTACATCCTCATTGAATAAACAAAGAAGAAAAATCATTAACTCATGTTAGACATCAATTTTTAATGTCACGTAAAGGGAAAATACAGCCAAAGATTACATTAGTGTGGTCAGCCACCGATTTTCAGAATGAAAGGGGTCTATAGAATGATCTAAATCCTTCAGCACTGCGTAGAGATTTCTGTTACTAGAAATCTGACACAGCACTCGAAGCAAACAGCAATTGAATTTAAAGAGGCTCTGTCACCAGATTATAAGTGCCCTATCTCCTAGATAATCTGATCGGCGCTGTAATGTAGATAACAACAGTGTTTTTTATTTGGAAAAACGATCATTTTTGAACAAGTTATGAGCAATTTTAGATTTATGCTAATTCGTTTCTTAAAGACCAACTGGGCGTGTTTTTACTTTTGACCAAGTGGGTGTTGTAAAGAAGTGTATGACGCTGACCAATAAGTGACCAATCAGCCTCATGCACTTCTCATTGTTCCAGCCCAGCTTCTTTCACTGCACAATCACACTGTGCTGTGGATCATGCTTGGTCAATAGTAAAAACACGCCCAGTTGGTCTTTAAAAAAAGAATTACCATAAATCTAAAATTGCTCATAACTTGTTAAAAAATTATAGTTTTTCAAAATAAAAACCACTGCTGTTATCTACATTACAGCGCCGATCAGATTATGTAGGAGATAGGGCACTTATAATCTGGTGACAGTCTCTTAAACGCACTTTTGCTTAGAATGTAGTCAGATTGAGATCATAAACTTCACCAATGTGATCTTCTCGTATGTATCTGCAATATATTGTAAAGAACACAAACTATCTATTATTACATCTTAATGCCAGTGCAGATTTCTGTTAGGCCCTGTTAAGCCCTGTGCACACGGCGGAAATCTTGTGGCGGAACCGCATTAATTTCAGTAAGACTCTTCTTTTTCCTTCTAGCTCGATCTCGGCCTGAACCTCCCATTGAAGTCAATGGAAGGAGGAATCTTCCTGTGGACCTCAGGAATAATTCTGCGTCAAATTTTGCGGCGGGAGCTGCCACGCAAAATCCGCTATGTGATCAAGGCATTAGACTCACATTAAATGGACACGTTTATTGGTACAATAGGTACTGGTCATTCTGGCTAAATAATTAAAATGTTACAGAAAAATCATAAGATGTTTTACAAATTGATTTTATATATATATATATATATATATATATATATATATACACAATGGAGAAGCAGCAGCATTCACAATACAATTCCAAGATGGTCTCAGGTGCAAGCAGGTAATCCCGATCCAGGGGATATAGATCAATATTGAAGAAAATCCCACAGCACTCCGTGTTAGTGAAAAAAATGGTGGTTTATTAATGCTTGATAAAGGTCCCATAGCAGGACGGAAACGTTGCAGCTTCTGACTATGTGATTTTCAGTTTTTTTTTTAATATAATCTATCTCTCACTGGTAAAATTAACCTAGCCTAAAAATTCTAGACTGTTCATGACTTTGACAGTGGGCAAACTTACAAAATCAGCAAGGGATCAAATACTTATTTCCTTCACTGTATATATATATATATATATATATATATCCAAGAAAAAGAGACTGGAAGCAGCACTCAGCAAAAAAATGTGAATTTATTCACCCAACACAGCAACGTTTCACTTCCTCCATGGAAGCATTTTCAAGCCTGGAGGAAGTGAAACGTTGCTGTGTTGGGTGAATAAATTCACATTTTTTTGCTGAGTGCTGCTTCCAGTCTCTTTTTCTTGGATATATGCATGAGGAGCTCGTCACTCCTTGATATTTTGAAGCTAGCACCAACCGTTTCTGGCTATTGACACAGTGCTGCTCCTATGTTTGGATCTTCTATATATATATATATATATATATATATATATATATATATACATATATATACACTACCATTCAAAAGTTTGGGGTCATGGAAAACTCACACTTATATTTATCAAATGAGAAGCAAAATGACTAGAAAACACAGTCAAGACATTGACAAGGTTAGAAATAATGATCTTTATTTGAAATAATAATTTTATCATTCAAACTTTGCTTTCGTCAAAGAATGCTCCATTTGCAGCAATTACAGCATTGCAGACCTTTGGCATTCTAGCTGTTAATTTGCTGAGATAATTGGGAGAAATTTCACCCCATGCTTCCAGAAGCCCCTCCCACAAGTTGGATAGGCTTGATGGGCACTTCTTGCGTACCATACGGACAAGCTGCTCCCACAACAGCTCTATGGGGTTGAGATCTGGTGACTGCGCTGGCCACTCCATTACAGATAGAATACCAGCTGCCTGCTTCTTCCCTAAATAGTTCTTGCATAATTTGGAGGTGTGCTTTGGGTCATTGTCCTGTTGTAGGATGAAATTGGCTCCAATCAAGCGCTGTCCACAGGGTATTGCATGGCGTTGCAAAATGAAGTGATAGCCTTCCTTATTCAAAATCCCTTTTACTGTAAAGGATCTGCCAGGCACAGCTTCGGGGTTAACGCCCATAGATAATCAGTCTGCACCTGCTTCTACGTCTGTGAGACTGACTCCATCTTCCACCACTCAGGGTGGCAGGCTTAGGAGTGGGAGAACCTATCACAGCCTGGCCAGACGGAGCTAGCTCCCGCCCTCTGTCTATTTATACCTGCCTTTCCTGTTCCTCCTTTGCTTGTGATTCTTCTCGTTTGGTTTCCTAGCCCTGCTGCAGCTTCTTGTACCATTGTCCTTGCTTCTTATTGACCCCGGCTTGCAGACTACTCTCCTGCTCTGCATTTGGTACCTCGTACACTCCTGGTTTGACTCGGCTTGTTTACTACTCTTCTGCTCTGCGTTTGGAACCTCGTACTCTCCTGGTTTGACTCGGCTTGTTCACTTCTCTTGTTGCTCACGGTGTTGCCGTGGGCAACTGCCCTTTCTCCCCCTAGCTCTGTGTACCCTTGTCTGTTTGTCTGTCGTGCACTTATTGAGCGTAGGGACTGTCGCCAAGTTGTACCCCGTCGCCTAGGGCAGGTTGTTGCAAGTAGGCATTGACTGAGTGGTGGGTAGATTAGGGCTCACTTGTCTGTCTCCCCACCCCTGTCACTACATAATCACAAGCCCATATACCTAGTCTATACCCTCTCACTACTATGGACCCCCTTGAGACCCTGGCTCAGCAAATGCAGGGTCTCTCCCTACAGGTAAAGGCCCTGGCTCAGAGGGTCAACCAGCCTGATGCTACCATGGTAGTGCCCCTCACCTCACCTCTTGAACCCCACCTCAAGTTGCCTGACCTGTTCTCTGGGGACCGGAAGACTTTTCTCTCCTTTCGGGAGAGTTGTAGGCTCTATTTTCCCTTAAAGCCCCACTCCTCAGGTTCTGAGAGCCAGCGGGTGGGTATAATTATGTCCCAACTCCAGGAAGGGCCCCAAGAATGGGCCTTCTCCTTGGCTCCTGACGCCCCTGAACTTTCCTCCGTTGATCTTTTCTTTTCTGCTCTCGGACTCATCTATGACGAGACTGACAAGACTGCTTTTGCCGAGAGTCAGCTGGTGACCGTACGTCAGGGTAAGAGACCTGTTGAGGAGTATTGCTCTGACTTTAGGAAGTGGTGCGTAGCTTCTCTGTGGAATGACCCTGCCTTAAGGTGCCAGTTTAGGTTGGGTCTGTCGAACGCCCTGAAAGTTCTGCTAGTTAGTTATCCCTCTTCTGACTCCCTAGACCAGGTTATGGCTTTAGCGGTACGACTTGACCGGCGTCTCAGGGAACGACGACTTGAACGTCTTGATGTTTTCTCCTCTGACTCCCCCATGATGCCTCCCGAGGTTCCGTTGCTTCGTTCCTCCCCGGAAGACTCGGAGGTCCCTATGCAAATCGGGGCCTCCGTGTCCCCCCAACAACGTAGAGATTTCCGCAGGAAGAATGGTCTCTGCTTCTACTGTGGGGATGACAAGCATCAAGTGAACAACTGTCCTAAGCGTAAGAATGCAGCCGGAGAACTTCCGCGCCTAAGTGATCATCGGGGAGGTCACTTTGGCGCACAGGTATTTCCCGTAAATATGAAACGTAATAAAATCTTGCTTCCCTTTCAGGTCTCTTTTGGTGGTAGGTCTGCTACCGGCAGTGCCTTCGTGAATTCAGGGTCTTCTGCTAATATCATGTCTGTGGAATTTGCTATGTCTCTAGCTATGCCTTTGATTGATTTGCCTAAACCTGTCCCGGTAGTGGGTATCGACTCCACTCCTCTTGCTAAGGGTTATTTTACACAGCATACCCCTGTTTTTGAACTCCTTGTTGGCTCCATGCATTTGGAGCAGTGCTCTGTACTGTTAATGCAGGGATTATCGTCCAATTTGGTTTTAGGCCTTCCCTGGTTGCAGTTGCATAATCCCACGTTTGACTGGAATTCTGGGGACCTTACCAAGTGGGGTAATGAATGCTTGACGTCATGTTTTTCTGTTAATTCTATTGCTCCCCCTGAGGTGGTGAACACGCTACCTGAGTTTGTTCAGGACTTCGCCGATGTTTTCTCTAAGGAGGCCTCCAAAGTGTTACCTCCTCATAGAGAATACGATTGCGCAATCAATTTGGTACCAGGAGCTAAGCTCCTTAAGGGTAGGATATTTAATCTCTCTTGTCCCGAACGTGAAGCCATGAGAGAGTATATCCAGGAATGCCTGGCCAAGGGTTACATTCGCCCCTCTACTTCTCCGGTAGGTGCTGGCTTCTTCTTCGTAGGGAAGAAGGATGGTAGTCTTAGGCCATGCATTGACTACCAAAGCTTGAATAAGGTCACTGTAAGGAACCAGTATCCCCTTCCTCTGATTCCTGATCTCTTTAATCAGGTTCAGGGGGCCCAATGGTTCTCTAAGTTTGATCTACGGGGGCGTATAACCTTATCCGCATCAAAGAGGGGGATGAGTGGAAGACTGCATTTAACATGCCCGAAAGTCATTTCGAATACCTCGTCATGCCCTTTGGGTTGTGTAATGCTCCCGCGGTCTTCCAGAATTTCATAAATGAGATTTTAAGAGACTACCTGGGGTTATTTCTTGTAGTGTACCTTGATGACATACTTGTGTTTTCCAAGGACTGGTCCTCCCACATTGAGCATGTCAGGAAGGTGCTCCAGGTCCTTCGAGAAAACAAACTGTTTGCAAAGACCGAAAAATGTGTGTTTGGGGTGCAGGAGATACCATTTTTGGGCCAAATCCTCACTCCTCATGAATTCCGCATGGACCCCGCCAAGGTCCAGGCTGTGGCGGAATGGGTCCAACCTGCCTCCCTGAAGGCGTTACAGTGCTTCCTGGGGTTCGCTAATTATTACAGGAGGTTTATTGCTAACTTCTCGGTCATCGCTAAGCCTCTTACGGATCTCACTCGCAAAGGTGCTGATCTCCTCCACTGGCCTCCTGAGGCTGTCCAGGCTTTTGAGGTCCTTAAGAAGTGCTTTATCTCGGCCCTGGTGCTGGTTCAGCCCAACCAAATGGAGCCATTTATCGTGGAGGTTGGCACATCCGAGGTGGGAGTGGGGGCTGTCTTGTCCCAGGGTACCAGGTCCCTCACCCATCTCCGTCCCTGTGCCTACTTCTCCAGGAAGTTTTCACCCACTGAGAGTAACTATGATATTGGCGACCGCGAACTCTTAGCCATTAAATGGGCATTTGAAGAGTGGCGCCACTTCCTGGAGGGGGCTAGGCACCAGGTAATGGTCCTTACCGACCACAATAATCTGGTTTTCCTAGAATCTGCCCGGAGGCTAAACCCGAGACAAGCTCGTTGGGCGTTATTTTTTACCAGATTCAACTTTGTGGTTACCTATAGGGCTGGGTCTAAAAATGTTAAGGCTGATGCACTGTCACGTAGCTTCATGGCCAGCCCTCCTTCGGAGGAAGATCCTGCTTGTATTTTGCCTCCAGGTATAATCATTTCCGCTATTGATTCTGATTTAGTCTCTGAAATTGCGGCTGATCAAGGTTCAGCTCCCGGGAGCCTTCCTGAGAACAAGCTGTTTGTTCCCCTGCAATTCCGGCTAAGGGTACTTAGGGAAAATCATGACTATGCACTATCTGGCCATCCAGGCATCCTGGGTACCAAGCACCTCATTGCCAGAAACTATTGGTGGCCTGGGTTGCCTAAAGACGTTAAGGCCTACGTCGCCGCTTGTGAAGTTTGTGCTAGGTCCAAGACTCCCAGGTCCCGACCAGCGGGCTTACTTTGTTCTTTGCCCATTCCCCAGAGACCTTGGACCCATATCTCCATGGATTTTATCACCGATTTGCCTCCATCTCAAGGCAAGTCGGTGGTGTGGGTTGTAGTAGACCGCTTCAGTAAGATGTGCCTCTTTGTGCCCCTCAAAAAACTACCCAATGCTAAGACGTTAGCTACCTTGTTTGTCAAACACATCCTGCGTCTCCATGGGGTCCCTGTCAATATTGTTTCTGATAGAGGGGTACAATTTGTTTCATTGTTTTGGAGAGCCTTCTGTAAAAAGTTGGAGATTGATCTGTCCTTCTCCTCTGCCTTCCATCCTGAAACTAATGGCTAAACTGAGAGGACTAATCAGTCTCTAGAACAATATTTAAGGTGTTTTATCTCTGACTGTCAATATGACTGGGTCTCATTCATTCCCCTCGCCGAATTTTCCCTTAATAACCGGGTCAGTAACTCGTCAGGGGTCTCCCCCTTTTTCTGTAATTTTGGGTTTAATCCACAGTTCTCTTCCATTTCACCTGGTAGTTCCAACAATCCCGAGGTAGAGGTCGTTCATCGAGAACTGTGCGCAGTCAGGGCTCAGGTTCAGAAGAACCTAGAGGCGTCCCAGAGCATACAAAAAACTCAGGCAGATAGAAAACGTTCTGCTAACCCCTTGTTTATGGTCGGGGATCTGGTGTGGCTATCGTCTAAAAATTTGCGTCTTAAGGTCCCTTCCAAGAAGTTTGCTCCCCGGTTTATAGGGCCATACAAGGTCATTGAAGTCCTCAATCCTGTCTCCTTCCGACTGGAGTTGCCCCCATATTTTCGAGTATACGACGTGTTCCATGCCTCCCTCCTTAAACGCTGCTTCCCGGCCTTGGCTCCCTCGAGGAAACCTCCGGTCCCTGTTCTCACCCCTGAGGGGGCAGAATTCGAGGTGGCCAAGATTGTGGACAGCAGGATGGTCCAAGGCTCCCTCCAGTACCTGGTCCATTGGAGAGGATACGGGCCTGAGGAGAGGACTTGGGTACCCGCTCGGGATGTTCACGCTGGGATATTGGTCAGGAGGTTTCACCTTTGTTTCCCCAGTAAACCAGGTCCACTTAGAAAGGGTCCGGTGGCCCCTCATAAAAGGAGGGGTACTGTAAAGGATCTGCCAGGCACAGCTTCGGGGTTAACGCCCATAGATAATCAGTCTGCACCTGCTTCTATGTCTGTGAGACTGACTCCATCTTCCACCACTCAGGGTGGCAGGCTTAGGAGTGGGAGAACCTATCACAGTCTGGCCAGACGGAGCTAGCTCCCGTCCTCTGTCTATTTATACCTGCCTTGCCTGTTCCTCCTTTGCATGTGATTCTTCTCGTTTGGTTTCCTGGCCCTGCTGCAGCTTCTTGTACCATTGTTCTTGCTTCTTATTGACCCCGGCTTGCTGACTACTCTCCTGCTCTGCGTTTGGTACTTCGTACACTCCTGGTTTGACTCGGCTTGTTTACTACTCTTCTGCTCTGCGTTTGGCATCTCGTACTCTCCTGGTTTGACTCGGCTTGTTCACTTCTCTTGCTGCTCACGGTGTTGCCGTGGGCAACTGCCCTTTCTCCCCCTAGCTCTGTGTACCCTTGTCTGTTTGTCTGTCGTGCACTTATTGAGCGTAGGGACCGTCGCCAGTTGTACCCCGTCGCCTAGGGCGGGTCGTTGCAAGTAGGCAGGGACTGAGTGGTGGGTAGATTAGGGCTCACTTGTCTGTCTCCCCACCCCCGTCATTACATTTACCTTGTACAAATCTCCCACTTTACCAGCACCAAAGCAACCCCAGACCATCACATTACCTCCACCATGCTTGACAGATGGCATCAGGCACTCTTCCAGCATCTTTTCAGTTGTTCTACGTCTCACAAATGTTCGTCTGTGTGATCCAAACACCTCAAACTTCGATTCGTCTGTCCATAACACTTTTTTCCAATCTTCCTCTGTCCAATGTCTGTGTGCTTTTGCCCATATTAATCTTTTCTTTTTATTAGCCAGTCTCAGATATGGCTTTTTCTTTGCCACTCTGCCCTGAAGGCCAGCATCCCTGAGTCGCCTCTTCACTGTAGACGTTGACACTGGCGTTTTGCGGGTACTATTTAATGAAGCTGCCAGTTGAGGACCTGTTTGGCGTCTATTTCTCAAACTAGAGACTCTAATGTACTTGTCTTGTTGCTCAGTTGTGCAACGGGGCATCCCACTTCTCTTTCTACTCTGGTTAGAGCTATGTGTGCTGTCTTCAGTTTCTTGGAAATTTCTCCCATGGAATAGCCTTCATTTCTAAGAACAAGAATAGACTGTCGAGTTTCACATGAAAGCTCTCTTTTTTTAGCCATTTTGACAGTTTAATCGAACCCACAAATGTAATGCTCCAGATTCTCAACTAGCTCAAAGGAAGGTCAGTTTTATAGCTCCTCTAAACAGCAAAACTGTTTACAGCGGTGCTAACATAATTGCACAAGGATTTTCAAGTGTTTTCTAATCATCCATTAGCCTTCTAACACTGTTATCAAACACAATGTACCATTAGAACACTGGATTGATGGTTGCTGGAAATGGGCCTTTATACACCTATGTAGATATTGCATTAAAAACCCGACGTTTGCAGCTAGAATAGTCATTTAGCACATTAACAATGTATAGACTGTATTTCTGATTAATTTAATGTTATCTTCATTGAAAAAAACTGTGCTTTTCTTTCAAAAATAAGGAAATTTCTAAGTAACCCTAAACTTTTGAACGGTAGTGTACATGTAAAAATCTAAGTGTAAAAAAGAAAAAAATTTCGCCAAATTCCGAGAGCCATAAGTTTTTTATTTTTCTGTCGATTAAGTGGTATGAGAGCTTATTTTTTGCGGGATAAGCTGTAGTTTTTAATAATACCATTCTGGTGTACATGCAACGGTTTGATCACTTTTTATTTCATTTTTTGTGGGAGATTAGTTGACCAAAAAATAGACATTCTGGCGTTTACAATTTTTTTTTTACGGCGTTCACCGTGCGGGTTAAATAATGATATGTTGTAATAGTTCAGACTTTTACGGAGGCGGCGATACCAATTTATTTTTTTTATTTTTTTACTATGCTCTAGGGGGAAAATGGGAAAAGGGTTTTTTTTTTAACTTTTAATTTTTATATATTTTTTTTGTATTGCAGTATATCGTGATTCTGACAGGAACCTATTAAGCCCTGCCAGAGGCAAGGCTTAATAGGTGTACAAAGATGGCGGACCTGTGGGCGTTTATTACGCCCCTAGGCAGCCATAGCAACCATCGCTTCCCCGCAATTGCGTTGCGGGGGGCGCGATGAGCTGTTAGAGGGGGTCGCCCCCCTCTTTCTGACGATTTTAATGCTGCGGTCGGTATTGACCGCAGCATTTAACGAGTTAAACTAGCGGGATCACGCTCGAGCGTGATGCCGCTAGTTACTCTGAAGTGTCGGCTGTAACATACAGCTGACACCGGCATCATATGGAGCGAGCTCACTGCGTGAGCCCGCTCCATACTTCCCCTACCCGACTTTGGCGTATGGATACGTCAAATGTCGGGAAGGGGTTAATATATCAGTAGATATACTGAATTGGATGAATGTAGATATGATCCAAGCCAAATTAAATAAAAGAAATGTACACAAGGCCCCGGTACCAGATGGGTTACACCCTAGAGTTCTTAAAGAGCTTACTTCAGTTATTTCTGTCCCCCTCTTCATAATATTTAGAGATTCTCTAGTGACTGCTATAGTGCCAAGGGACTGGCGCAGGGCAAATGTGGTGCCTATTTCAAAAAGGGCTCTAGGTCTTCCGCGGGTAATTATAGACCAGTAAGCTTAACATCCATCGTGGGGAAAATGTTTGAGGGGCTATTGAGGGACTGTATACAGGATTATGTGACAAAAAATAGTATTATAAGTTACAGCCAGCACGGTTTTACTAAGGACAGAATTTGTCAAACCAACCTGATTTGTTTTTATGAAGAGGCGAGCAGAAGCCTAGACAGAAGGGACGCTGTGGATGTAGTGTGTTTGGACTGGCATTTGACACTGCCCCTCATAGACGTCAAATTGGTAAATTAAGGACTATGGGTTTAGAATGTATCGTTTGTAATTGGATTGAGAATTGGCTCAAGGACCGTATCCAGAAAGTTGTGGTCAATGATTCCTACTCTGAATCGTCCCCGGTTATAAGTGGTGCTGGTACCACTATTATTCAACTGATTTATTAATGATATAGAGCAGGGGTCTCAAACTCGGCCACATATAGAAAAAATTAGAAGTTGACGGGCCGCATTTCAACAATCTAGTTTTCCAGTTTGTGTCGCTAAATGCAGTCCGGCGGCTCAGATGGCATATATGGACAGCGATGTCAGGGAATTCCACATGGTCCCGGAGCAGAGCCGATACTAGCGGCTCTGTGTCCCGTGGGTGGCAGATGACAGCCTGCGGGCCGCGTGCTTGAGACCCCTGATATAGAGGATGGGATTAATAGCACTATTTCTATTTTTGCAGATGACACCAAGCTATGTAGTAATGTTCAGTCTATGGAAAATATTCGTGAATTGAAAGCGGATTTAAACAAACTAAGTGTTTGGGCGTCTACTTGGCAAATGAAGTTTAATGTAGATAAATGTAAAGTTATGCACCTGGGTGCGAACAACCTGCATGCATCATATGTCCTAGGGGGAGCTACACTGGGGGAGTCACTTGTTGAGAAGGATCTGGCTGTACTTGTAAATCATAAAATAAATAACAGCATGCAATGTCAATCAGGTGCTTCAAAGGCCAGCAAGATATTGTCGTGTATTAAAAGAGGCATGGACTCGCGGGACAGGGATATAATATTACCACTTTACAAAGCATTAGTGAGGCCTCATCTAGAATATGCAGTTCAGTTCTGGGCTCCAGTTCATAAAAAGGATGCCCTGGAATTGGAAAAAAATAGAAAGAAGAGCAACGAAGCTAATAAGGGGCATGGAGAAAGGTTATGAGGAAAGGTTAAAAGAATTAAACCTATTTAGCCTTGAAAAAGTGACGACTAATGGGGGACATGATTAACTTGGTGAAATCCTGTTCCATGTAAAACCCCCTCAAAAAACAAGGGGGCACTCCCTCCGTCTGGAGAAAAAAAGGTTCAATCTGCAGAGGCGACAAGCCTTCCTTACTGTGAGAACAGTGAATTTATGGAATAGTCTACCGCAGGAGCTGGTCACAGTAACTATAGTAGATGCCTTTAAAAAAGGGTTCGATAATTTCCTTGAAAAAAAAATATTAGCTCCTATGTGTAGATATTTTTCCCTTCCCTTTTCCCATCCCTTGGTTGAACTTGATGGACATGTGTCTTTTTTTAACCATACTAACTATGTAACTATGAATATAGATCTTGCAGTTCTCCTTAAAATGGCACTAATATGGAACTGAAGAAGTAATAGGTCTATAAATTATTTCATTTTGCAACATGTTCTGATCAGGGAGTAAAATATGTACAGACCAAAATAAGATCTCATGACCTAAATTCCTAATAAAGATTAGAAAGTACGCAGAATATTTGTTTGAACAAATGTGAGCACGTAAGAAGTAATGTGGGATGTTATGATGCACATATTTTCTGGTTTATTTATGTGGCTCATGTCATAACCTTTAACCCGTTAGTGACCGCCCCATAGTGTTTTTACGTCGGTCACTAACGGGCTTTATTCCGATGCAATAGACTTTTTACATTGCTGCATCGGAATAAATAAACAGAGCAGGGAGCTGTCAAATCTCCCTGCTCTCAGCTGCCAGAGGTAGCTGAGGGCTGGGGGCATCCCTGCTCGAACATGTGAGATCGATATTAGTATTGATCTCACCCGTTTAACCCTTCAGATGCGGTGCTCAATAGCGTGCGCCGCATCTGAGGGTTTTGGAGAGAGGGAGGGAGCTCCCTCTCATCCCACCGACACCTAGTGATAAGATCACCAACTGTCTGTGTTTCCGATGGCAGCCAGGGGCCTAATAAAGGCCCCCAGGTCTGCCTGTAGGGAATGCCTGCTAGGTCAAGCCGGAGGCATGACCTAGCAGATGCCTGTCCGTTTAACACGGACAGGCATAATACAATGCAATACAGAAGTATTGCAGTGCATTATAAATGTGATCGGATAATCGCATAGTGAAGTCCACTAGTGGGACTAGTAGAAAAGTAAAAAAAAAGTTTAATAAAAAGTGAAAAAAAAAAATAGTGAAAAAAAAATTAAAAACCCACTTTTCGCCTTAACAAAATGCTTTATTATTAACAAATAAAATAAAGTTAAAAATGTACACAAATTTGGTATCGCTGCGTCCGTAAAGACCCCAACTATAAACTTATTACATCATTTATCCCGCACGGTGAACGTGGTAAAAAAGCAAATAAAAAAAAAGATGCAAAAATTGCTGTTTTCTTTGAATCCTGCCTAAAAAAAATGCGATAAAAAGTGATCAAAAAGTCGCATCTACACCAAAATGGTACCGATAAAATCTACAAGTCGTCCCGCAAAAAAAAGCCCTCCTACAATTGCATCCGCGAAAAAAAAAAAATGTTACGGCTCTTCAAATATGGAGACACAAAAACAAATAATTTTGAAAAAAATGTGTTTTCATGTTTTCACTGTGTAAAATTAGTAAAACATACAAAAACTATACAAATTTGGTATTGTTGCAATCACAACAACGCACTGAATAAATTTATTGTGTTATTTATACCACATGGTAAATGGCGTAAATTTAGGATGCAAAAAAGTGTCGCGAAATTGCTGTTTTTTTTCTATCCCTCCCAAAAAAAAGTTAATAATAAATTCTATGTACCCCAAAATGGTGCTATTAAAAATTACAACTTGTCCCGCAAAAAACAAGACCTTATATAGCTATGTCGACGCAAAAATAAAAAGGTTATAGCTCTTAGAATGAGACGATGGAAAAACGTAAAAAATGGCTTGGTCATTAAGGTCTAAAATAGGCTGGTCATTAAGGGGTTAAAGAATCTTTAAGCAGCATATTTTTTTCTTTTTTATGAGTGTTTTGGAACTGAGGGACAATATGTTCATTTACAGGTAAAGGGTTACAGTTCTTTGATTTGAATTGGGAGGGTTTTACCTTTCCTTAAAGTGATGGATTTGGTGGTCACTGTATAACATGTTTTACTACTTCTCAATTTACTTATTTTCTTAGTTTCTTCTAAAGAGGTATTGTGTATGAAGAGCTAAAGAGTTTGTCTCATAAAGACAACAACTTTTGGAATGAAGACGGCCTGACAATCAGCTGATCGCAGAGAATACTGTTTCTGAAATTCCCGGTGACCAGCTGTTATTGGCGTGGGAAGTTGTGGCCAGCCATACATTTTTCTTGACACTGCAGGGGAAATTTAGTATTATAGGGCAGTTATTTAAGTGAATGGGCCAGGTCCACCAGAGCGGGAGATGCTGATTCTTTGTGGGTCTCCCCTTTGACTCCTAGAGGTGGGTCCTGAGCAACGGGGACTTCTCTATGATGTCCACATACCCTAAAAAGGCACAAGTCTTAGTCAGACAACCCCTATGAATTGAATTTTAAAGGGGTTCTCCCATAATTTATATTTATCACCTATCCACAGTATAGGAGATAAATGTCTGATCGGAGGGGGTCCGAGCGCTGGGACCCACACTGACCCCATATAAATGTAGTGGTACTGCACAGGATTGGCCACCGTTCCATCCATTTTCTATGTGACGCTATCAGCCCCATAGAAAGTGAATGGAACGATGCACACAAGTGCAGTACTGTTTGATTCATATGGGATGCACAGGAACGGCCAGGTAAGCCCAACTAAGTGGTCAGATCCCCCCCCCCCCCCCCACACACACACCGACCAGTTTTAAACACCTATCCTGTGCATAGGAGATAAAAATCGATTTTGGGAAAACCCCTTTAATATATGTGGATGTTTAAAAATATTTGACTTCCTGTCATGTCTAAATACTTAAAGTTACAATTAAACATATTATTTGTCTAAGCTAATACTGTGCATTTTAGGTGCTGAGTTTTGAAGAAGATTGTCCAAGGGTAAGGAATCCGAACAGCATATCAGGTCAGTACTAAATGTCTTCTGTTCTATAACTGGACTTGCATGTGACCTTGCATCACAACACATTGATGTAGTAGAAGAACCACTTAGAATTAAACATTATTAGATATCAAAGTAATGCCTGTTATATAGTCCAGACCCAATTTAAAGGTGTGTTCCAAGATTATAAATAAGAGTCTTCCCAGAAACAACGCCAAGTCTATCCATGGCCTGTATCTGGTACAGATTTTGTCTTCAGAAATAGGAGTGCCTCACGCAGCTCATCACTGTACAGGTTCTGACATCAGATGTAATGTTTATCCAAATATCTATCATTTACAAAGAAGTCCACTGATCTATATTATATATGGCATAATTTACCGCCCACTGTAAATTATAAGAATATTAGAAGACACTAAGGAGTTCCATGACCACATAAATGCACAAGGCCGCAGGATAAGTGCATTTATAAAGATCAATAAACTCCAAGGCAACAATATATTTGTTTTCATTTATAGTTATATTTTATATATGTTCCTAAAAATACACACATCAGCTGCTGCAGAACCTCTTTCTGAAAGGTGGGTCGCTTCCCGTCTGAAATTGATTGATATGAAAAAGGTCTGCAGCATCTGAGATGTGTATTATGTTATTTTGAAGCTGGGACACAGAACTGTATAATAATAACCACAGCTGCTAAAGAACCTCTTTTATAAAGAAAGAAGGGGCACTACTTGTCATACAACCAGTAATTGACACTTGAGAAGGGGCTTCCTGCAAAAATGACCTATAACATACTACTTCTACGGTATATGGCACCATTAATCTCTATATAACCAACAGGTTCTGAAATCAGAATGTGATGATAATACAAATATTATTTACAGACATGTCGATGTTAATGTTACAATATGTATAATATAATATATAATACATATAGGTTCTATATAGGAGGTTATCATTAATGGCATGTAATGTAATTGGTGGTGGAGGGCTCACGGCACAGAACGTTCAGGGTTAATCACATGATGCGTATTACGTGCGGTTTTGCTGCGCGGATTTGCGTGCGGCAAATCCGCAGCGTAATGCAGTACCAGCAATGTAAATGAGACTTCAAGAAATGTAATCTACACGGCGCAGATTTTTTTTTGCACGTAAATTGACCTGTGGTGCGTATGTTAAAATCCGCAGCAGGTCAATTTATCTTGCGTTTCCTCTTGCCAATTGTATCTGTCTAGTTTTAAAGAAAAAAGCACCAAAATACACAGCATAAAAACGCACCAATTTCCGCATCAAAATGTAACACCGCATCAAACCGCATCTAAATGCGCATCAAATTGCATTAAAAACCACACCATTAGATGCAGTTTTAGCTGCGGTATTCCGTGCGTATACCTGCGGTTTTGATGCGTATTTTCCGCATCAAATTACACAATGTGTGCATTCAGCCTCAAGCTTTGCTTCTGCTGTAAATAACTATATGTAGGCATTTCTAGAATAAACATTATACTAGTTTTTGTATTTTATTCTGTGAAATGATTGGAGGATGAGTCCCGTTTATGGGGCTCTGGGAATCTTGGATGGGTAATCTTGCTCTGTAAGAGAGGTACAGTAGGACACAATCCCTTTATTTTAATTGCATTTACAAAGTATCTTCCAGCATTTGCTAGACGCAGTTCTTACAATAAAATACATTTAAATAAATCTATGCTACTGGACTACTAAATATATTCACATGTATTATATGCCTAAAAGAAAAAGTGTTGCTTTCAATTGATTCACAGGACATATGCCCAACTTAATGTTGTGTTAACTCTGTAATACATTCATGCATCTTTACATTTTTTTCTATATTTGCATGAACTCACAGTATTCAGCTCAAAAAATTATCATATGAAAAAGCATTCTATCCCATGTGTTGGCTCCTTCCATGTGAAATTGATATCATGAACTGGGTGGAGGTGACCACATCAAAATTCACAAAAGGTAAAACGCAGACAGCATATCTTGGGACTTGGAGCATTCAACCTTTACACTAAAAATACATTACATATATATTTTATCAAATATACATTTTATATTTTAAATGTAGGTCATTGGAGAGAAATGGTTATTAAAATGTTATTAAATATTTCTGGCAAAATGTAAATCCCTAAAACTAGTAGCAAAGCAGAATGTAACTAGTTGATGCAGAGGAGTACACAGAAGTCATAGTAAAACTTAGATGGGCTCTTCTCTGAACTAATGTTCTGACCCTAATTACGTTAATGTCCACAATTTTAATTTTAGGTCCAAAATTCTGTGCTGATTTCATTATATATATATATATATATATATATATATATATATATATATATAGGAGAGCTCTGTTTTTCTGACTTGATTAATTATATTACTTTGACTGCCTGCAGCCACCACTAGGGGGAGCTAACTGCATATGGAAATATCTAGCTAGTATTGAGCTGAATGGGAGCTGTAGCAGTAAAATCCCCCCTCCCCCCCCCCAATGGTGGGTGCAGGAAGCTCCCTATGAGCAAGCAGGGGAAGCAGTTTAGTGACAGGCCCACTCCCGCCACAGGCCTCAGAGCAGTCGGATGCAGTAGGTACACTATTTAGTTGGTGGCACATGTAAATAGGGATGGTACACAGCTACAGAAAGGGGGATGGTACACAGCTACAGAAGGGGGAATGGTACACAGTTACCATACTGTAACTGTACAGCAATATGAACCCAGTCTTCACTTTGGGCTCTACATGTGTGTTTGAATTCCCTATGGGCAACACCAAAGAACTAAACCCATTTGTCTGATGTAAAGTGCTGCAACCAAAAATGTAGATCATTTTGTATCTCAGTCCGCATAGACACAGGGTTTGTGTAATGACGGGGGTAGGGAAACGGACAAGTGAGCCCTAATCTACCCGCCACTCTGTCCCTGCCTACTTGCAACGACCGGCCCTAGGCGACGGGGTACAACTGGGCGGCGGTCCCTACGCTCAGTAAGTGCAAGAGACAAACAGACAAGGGAACACAAAGCAAAGGGAAATGGGGCAGTTGCCCACGGCAACACCGTGAGCAACAAGAGTGGTGAACGAGCCGAGTCAAACCAGGAGTACACGAGGTACCAAACGCAGAGCAGGAGAGTAGTCAGAAAGCCAGGGTCAGTATGGAGCAGGATCAAATAGTCAGAAGCTGTAGCTGGGCCAGGAAACCACACGAGAAGAATCACAAGCAAAGGAGGAACAGGAAAGGCAGGTATAAATAGACAGAGGGCGGGAGCTAGCTCCGTATGGCCAGGCTGCGATAGGCTCTCCCACTCCTAAGCCTGCCATCCTGAGTGGTGGAAGCTGGAGTCAGTCTCAGAGACATAGACTCAGGTGCAGACTGATTACCTATGGGCGTATACACAGAAGTTGTGCCTGGCAGATCCTTTACAGTACCCCCCCCTTTTATGAGGGGCCACCGGACCCTTTCTAAGTGGACCTGGTTTATTGGGGAAACGAAGGTGGAACCTCCTGACCAATACCCCAGCGTGAACATCCCGGGCGGGTACCCAAGTCCTCTCCTCAGGCCCGTATCCTCTCCAATGGACCAGGTACTGGAGGGAGCCTTGGACCATCTTGCTGTCCACAATCTTGGCCACCTCGAATTCCACCCCCTCAGGGGTGAGAACGGGAACAGGAGGTTTCCTCGAGGGAGCCAAGGACGGGGAGCAGCGTTTAAGGAGGGAGGCATGAAACACGTCGTGTATTCGAAAAGATGGGGGCAACTCCAGTCGGAAGGAGACAGGATTGAGGACTTCAATGACCTTATACGGCCCAATAAACCGGGGAGCAAACTTCTTGGACGGGACCTTAAGGCGCAAGTTCCTAGACGATAACCACACCAGATCCCCGACCATAAACAAGGTGTTAGCAGAACGTCTTCTATCAGCCTGAGTTTTTTGTACGCTCTGGGACGCCTCTAGGTTCTTCTGAACCTGGGCCCAGACTGTGACAGTTCCCGATGAACGACCTCTACCTCGGGATTGTTGGAACTACCAGGTGAGACGGAGGAGAACCGTTGATTAAACCCAAAATTACAGAAAAAGGGGGAGACCCCTGACGAGTTACTGACCCGGTTATTAAGGGAAAATTCGGCGAGGGGAATGAATGAGACCCAATCATACTGACAGTCAGAGATAAAACACCTTAAATATTGTTCTAGAGATTGATTAGTCCTCTCAGTTTGACCATTAGTTTCAGGATGGAAGGCAGAGGAGAAGGACAGATCAATCTCCAACTTTTTACAGAAGGCTCTCCAAAACAATGAAACAAATTGTACCCCTCTGTCCGAAACAATATTGAAAGGGACCCCATGGAGACGCAGGATGTGTTTGACAAACAAGGTAGCTAACGTCTTGGCATTAGGTAGTATCTTGAGGGGCACAAAGTGGCACATCTTACTGAAGCGGTCTACTACCACCCACACCACCGACTTGCCTTGAGATGGAGGCAAATCGGTGATAAAATCCATGGAGATATGGGTCCAAGGTCTCTGGGGAATGGGCAAAGAACGTAGTAAGCCCGCTGGTCGGTACCTGGGAGTCTTGGACCTAGCACAAACCTCACAAGCAGCGACGTAGGCCTTAACGTCTTTAGGCAACCCAGGCCACCAATAGTTTCTGGCAATGAGGTGTTTGGTACCCAGGACGCCTGGATGACCAGATAGTGCGGAGTCATGATTTTCCCTAAGTACCCTTAGCCGGTATTGCAGGGGAACAAACAGCTTGTCCTCAGGAAGTTTCCCGGGAGCTGAACCTTGATCAGCCGCAATTTCAGAGACTAAATCAGTATCAATAGAAGAAATGATTATACCAGGAGGCAAAATACAAGCAGGATCTTCCTCCGAAGGAGGGCTGGCCATGAAGCTACGCGACAGTGCATCGGCCTTAATAATTTTAGACCCAGCCCTATAGGTAACCAAAAAGTTGAATCTGGTAAAAAATAGCGCCCATCGAGCTTGTCTCGGGTTTAGCCTCCGGGCAGATTCTAGGAAAACCAGATTCTTGTGGTCGGTAAGGACCGTTACCTGGTGCCTAGCCCCCTCCAGGAAGTGGCGCCACTCTTCAAATGCCCATTTAATGGCTAAGAGTTCGCGGTTGCCAATATCATAGTTACTCTCAGTCGGCGAAAACTTCCTGGAGAAGTAGGCACAGGGACGGAGATGGGTGAGGGACCTGGTACCCTGGGACAAGACAGCCCCCACTCCCACCTCGGATGCGTCAACTTACATGATAAATGGCTCCATTTGGTTGGGCTGAACCAGCACCGGGGCCGAGATAAAGCACTTCTTAAGGACCTCAAAAGCCTGGACAGCCTCAGGGGGCCAGTGGAGGAGATCAGCACCTTTGCGAGTGAGGTCCGTAAGAGGCTTAGCGATGACCGAGAAGTTAGCAATAAATCTCCTGTAATAATTAGCAAACCCCAAGAAACACTGTAACGCCTTCAGGGAGGCAGGTTGGACCCATTCCGCCACAGCCTGGACCATGGCGGGGGCCATGCGGAATTCATGAGGAGTGAGGATTTGACCCAAAAATGGTATCTCCTGTACCCCAAACACACATTTTTCGGTTTTCGCAAACAGTTTGTTTTCCCGAAGGACCTGGAGCACCTTCCTGACATGCTCAATGTGGGAGGACCAGTCCTTGGAAAACACCAGTATGTCATCAAGGTACACTACAAGAAATACCCCCAGGTAATCTCTTAAAATCTAATTTATGAAATTCTGGAAGACCGCAGGAGCATTACTCAACCCAAAGGGCATGACAAGGTATTCGAAATGACCTTCGGGCGTGTTAAACACAGTCTTCCACTCATCCCCCTCTTTGATGCGGATATGGTTATACGCCCCCCGTAGATCAAACTTACAGAACCATTGGGCCCCCTGAACCTGATTAAAGAGATCAGGAATCAAAGGAAGGGGATACTGGTTCCTTACAGTGACCTTATTCAAGTTACGGTAGTCAATGCATGGCCTAAGACCACCATCCTTCTTCCCTACGAAGAAGAAGCCAGCACCTACCGGAGAAGTAGAGGGGCGAATGTAACACTTGGCCAGGCATCCCTGGATATACTCTCTCATGGCTTCACGTTCGGGACAAGAAAGATTAAATATCCTACCCTTAGGGAGCTTAGCTCCTGGTACCAATTCGATAGCGCAATCGTATTCTCTATGAGGAGGTAACACTTCAGAGGCCTCCTTAGAGAAAACATCAGCGAAGTCCTGAACAAACTCAGGTAGCGTGTTCACCTCCTCAGGGGGAGAAAAAGAATTAACAGAAAAACATGACGTCAAACATTCATTACCCCATTTGGTAAGCTCCCCAGTATTCCAGTCAAATGTGGGATTATGCAACTGTACCCAGGGAAGGCCTAAAACCAAATCGGACAATAATCCCGGCATCAACAGTACAGAGCACTGCTCCAAATGCATGGAGCCAACAAGGAGTTCAAAAACAGGGGTATGCTGTGTAAAATAACCATTAGCAAGAGGAGTAGAGTCGATACCCACTACCGGGACAGATTTAGGCAAATCCATTAAAGGCATAGCTAGAGACATGGAAAATTCCACAGACATGATATTAGTAGAAGACCCTGAATCCACGAAGGCACTGCCGGTAGCAGACCTACCACCAAAAGAAACCTGAAAGGGAAGCAAGATTTTATTACGTTTCATATTTACGGGAAATACCTGTGCGCCCAAGTGACCTCCCTGATGATCACTTAGGCGCGGAAGTTTTCCAGCTGCTTATTCTTACGCCTAGGGCAGGTGTTCACTTGATACTTGTCATCCCCACAATAGAAGCAGAGACCATTCTTCCTGCGGAACTCTCTACGTTGTCGGGGGGACACGGAGGCCCCGAGTTGCATAGGTACCTCCGAGTCTTCCGTGGAAGAGCGAAGCAACGGGACCTCGGGAGGCATCATGGGGGAGTCAGAGGAGAAAACACAAAAACGTTCAAGTTGTCGTTCCCTGAGACGTCGGTCAAGTCGTACCGCTAAAGCCATAACCTGGTCAAGGGAGTCAGAAGAGGGATAGCTAACTAGCAGGTCTTTCAGGGCGTTCGACAGACCCAACCAAAACTGGCACCTTAAGGCAGGGTCATTCCACCGAGAAGCTACGCACCACTTCCTAAAGTCAGAACAATACTCCTCAACAGGTCTCTTACCCTGACATAAGGTCACCAGCTGTCTCTCAGCAAAGGCAGTCCTGTCAGTCTCGTCATAAATGAGTCCGAGAGCAGAAAAGAAACGATCAACGGAGGAAAGTTCAGGGGCGTCAGGAGCCAAGGAGAAGGCCCACTCTTGGGGCCCTTCCTGGAGCCGGGACATAATTATACCCACCCGCTGGCTCTCAGAACCTGAGGAATGAGGCTTTAAACGAAAGTAGAGCCTAAAACGCTCCCGAAAGGAGAGAAAAGTCCTCCGGTCCCCTGAGAACCGGTCAGGCAACTTGAGGTGGGGTTCAAGAGGTGAGGTGAGGGGCACTACCATGGTAGCGTCAGGCTGGTTGACCCTCTGAGCCAGGGCCTGGACCTGTAGTGAGAGACCCTGCATTTGCATTGGGCCAGGGTCTCAAGGGGGTCCATAGTAGTGTCAGGGACCAGGGTAGACTAGGTATATGGGCTTGTGATTATGTAATGACGGGGGTAGGGAAACGGACAAGTGAGCCCTAATCTACCCGCCACTCTGTCCCTGCCTACTTGTAACGACCCGCCCTAGGCGACGGGGTACAACTGGGCGGTGGTCCCTACGCTCAGTAAGTGCAAGAGACAAACAGACAAGGGAACACAAAGCAAAGGGAAATGGGGCAGTTGCCCACGGCAACACCGTGAGCAACAAGAGTGGTGAACGAGCCGAGTCAAACCAGGAGTGCACGAGGTACCAAACGCAGAGAAGGAGAGTAGTCAGAAAGCCAGGGTCAGTATGGAGCAGGATCAAATAGTCAGAAGCTGTAGCTGGGCCAGGAAACCACACGAGAAGAATCAAAAGTAAAGGAGGAACAGGAAAGGCAGGTATAAATAGACAGAGGGCGGGAGCTAGCTTCGTCTGGCCAGGCTGCGATAGGCTCTCCCACTCCTAAGCCTGCCATCCTGAGTGGTGGAAGCTGGAGTCAGTCTCACAGACATAGACTCAGGTGCAGACTGATTACCTATGGGCGTATACACAGAAGTTGTGCCTGGCAGATCCTTTACAGTTTGACTTAAAGGTGTTCCTAATTTTTTTTTTTATTAATGGCTACAAATGACCTGAGTTAAAAAAAAAAAAAAACAGTACTCATCTATCCTTTTCCCTGGCAATGTAGTGCTGACCCTTTGGCTGCTCTCCCGGTGATTGTTTATATGCGTGAATCATGTGATCGCTGCAGTCAATCCGAGTGCTCAGTGGTGATGAATACGTATTTCTGGCATAATTCCAGTAGTACAACACATGACTGCTTGGCCCTCTGATTGGCTGCATCATGTAAAAAAAATCACCAGGAGGGCCCCTGAGAGTCAGCGCTAGATCGCCATGGGGAAAGGATAGGTAAGTACTATTTCTTTTTTTAATTCAGGTCATTTGCAGCCATTAATAAAAATTAGACAAAGAAGATAAAGGATTAGATCCAGCGCTGGAAATTGGTGCATCTGGTAAAAACAGGAAACTTCTTCCAAGTTTTATTTTCGTAAGTTTAAAAGCAGTGGAAAGTAATGGAAGCGGTTTTAGTCCAGAGTACAGAGGATGGTTTGAAAGATAATAGGCTGTAGCCTACGCGTTTCAGACGCCTGCTGCGTCCTTAGTCATGGCTTGCCATTATAATTTTGTTTTCTGGATTAAAGTATAATATAACTTTTTCCTAAAGCCTCACCCCTTTTCCACAAAAGAGGCGAAGGTGCTGTAAAAAGGCCAAAAGTTGAAAGGCTGATAAATTAGCCCCATGATGCACACATACATAAAGTTAGGTCCAGAATTATTTGACAGTGACACGAGTTTTGCCATTTTAGCTGTTTACCAAAACATATTGAATATACCGTTATATAATCAATATGGGCTTAAAAAAATCCTAATTTGAGGAAGGGTTTAGGAACTACAGCTCTTTAATATGTAGCTGCCTCTTTTTCAAGGGACCAAAGGCGATTGAACAATTATCTCAAAAGCTGTTTAATGGGCTGCATGGGCTAGTCCCTTGTTAATCCATCATCAATTAAGCAGGTACAAGGTCTGGAGTTCATTCCAGGTGTGGCATTTGCATTTAGAAGCTGTTGCTGTGAACCCACAACATGAGGTCAAAGGAGCTCTCAATGCAAGTGAAACAGACCATCGCTATGCTGAAAAAAATTAAGAGAGATAGCACAAATGTTATGAGTGGCCAAATCAACAGTTTGGTACATTCTTGAAAAAAAATGTGTGCACTAGTGATCTCGTGAACTCCAAAAGGCCTGGACTTCCACAGAAGACAACTGTGGTGGATGATCGCAGAATCTTTTCCATGGGGAAGAAAAACCCCTTCACAACATCTACCCTAGTGAACAACACTCTCCTGAAAGTAGGTGTATCAGTATCTAAGGCTACCATAAAGAGAAGACCTCATGAGAGCAAATACAGACGGTTCACCACAAGGTGCAAACCATTAATAAGCCTCAATAGAAAGGCCAGATTAGACTTTGCCAAATAACATGTAAAGAAGCCAGCCCAGTTCTGGATCAGCATTCTTTGGACAGATGAAACGAAGATCAACCTGTACCAGAATGATGGGATGAGGAAAGTATGGAGAAGGCTTGGAACGGCTCATGATCCAAAGCACACCACATCCTCTGTAAAAAATGGTGGAGGCAGTGTGATGGCATGGGCATTTACGGCTGCCAAAGGCACTGGGTCACTAGCGTTTATGGATGATGTGACTGAAGACAGAAGCAGCAGGATGAATTCTGAAGTGTTCAGGGATATACTTTCTGCTCAGATTCAACCAAATGCAGCAAGGTTAACAGGTTCCCGACCGCTGGCTGTATTTTTACGGCCAGCAGTCAGGGTCTCTGAACTCCGCCGTATAGACTAATTACGGCGGCACTTCAGAGAGTGTGCTGTTGCTAACAGCCCTGGGCACTGGGCAGAGTGTGAGAGGACAATCTTTTGGTCCCTGAACATGTGATCGCTGTGACAACCAATCACAGTGATCACATACATTTCAATGCAAAATATAGTGTGCACGCAATCGCGTGCACACAGCCCTGTGCCCATGCTGTTACTAACAGCTCTGGGCACTGGGCAGGGTATCAGGGACCAATCTGATGGTCCCTGAACATGTGACCGCTGTAAAAACACATCACAGCAATCACATTTGTTTTTATTTTGACATTTTTGGTAGCAAATCTGCCTCTTTTCTTCTCCTCACACATTGTTTCAGTGTGAGGAGAAGAAGAGACTTGAGAGACTTGCTGCCGAAGAATAGTGTGAAAAAAAAATACAGTGTTACACTATAAAACATTCTCTGTATAGATAGATTTCTATCTATCTATACAATCTATTCATCTATCTTTTTTTCTATCTTCCTTTCCAACTTTTATTATATTAGAATAGGCAGGTAGGGAATATATAATTATATATATATATCCATATATATATATATATATAATATATATATAAATAGCGGTTTATTTTTTTGTTAGCGTTAGTGTAAATATATCTGTATATAACAGTTATTTTGTGTGTTTATAAAAAAATTCTAATAATTTCAAAAAAAATAATTTTAGTGTTAGTGACATTATGGCGAGGAAGTTATTTAGTGCTGAGGAGGCATACGCCATTCTGTGGTCAGAGCCTGAGACCGCATCAGAGATGACATCAGAAATGGAACCTGTTGTAGGCAGTGTCGATGATAGCGTCACTTCATGTTCATCTTCAGGGGACGTTATCCATGACGCAGTTGAAACTGCAGAACATGAAAGTGCAGGGCTTTGTAGCGCTGTAGCATGGGACAGCCTGGTCCCTCCAGTTCAGGTTCTTGTATGGGCACCTGCTCCATCTTTTGGGCCTAGAATCCACGGATTTAATGCCACTTCTGGCATAACTGTGGAGAATACAAATTTTGTCCAAATGGATTACTTCCATTTATTTATTACTGACGACATCCAAAATATGATTGTCCACGAAACTAATTTATATGCCGCTCAGTATATAAGGCAGGAACCTTTAACCACCCATGCCAGAGATTGGACGCCCACCAATTTGCAGGAATTAAAAACATTTTTGGGGCTCACCCTAAATATGGGTATGGTCAAAAAGTCCTCCATAAGATCGTACCTGGTCAACAAGACCCGCCCAAGCCACCCCAGTGTATTCTGCAGTAATGCCCAGGTCTCGTTATGAAACAATAATGATGTTACTCCACTTTACTGACAACGCACAGGCCCCCCCAAGTTTTGATGCAAACAGTGACCGGTTGTTCAAAATAAGACCACTGATAAATTCCCTCAATAATTTATTTCTACAACTTTACACCCCTGAGCAGAATGTAAGCTTGGACGAGTCCCTCCTCAACTTCCATGGAAGACTTAGCTGTCACCAATATCTACCTTCCAAAAGGGCAAGATATGGCGTTACACTTTACAAATTGTGTGAAAGCGGGTAAGGATATACCACCGCCTTCAGGATTTATGAAGGGCGGGACCCAGGGGCGTAACTAGGAAAGACTGGGCCCCATAGCAAACTTTTGACTGCCCCCCCTCCCCTGGGTGTCACACAACCCCCCCTTGTAGTTAGTGTCTTTTTTACAGCCCCCCCTGTAGACAACGCCATACAGCCCCCCCTGTAGATAACGCCATACAGCCCCCCCTGTAGATAACATCATACAGCCCCCCTGTAGATAACATCATACAGCCCCCCTGTAGATAATGCCATACAGCCCCCCTGTAGATAACGCCATACAGCCCCCTCTGTAGATAACGCCATAGAGCCCACCCTGTAGATAACGCCATAGAGCCCACCCTGTAGATAACGCCATACAGACCCCTTTGTAAATAGCGCCATACAGACCCCCTGTAGATAACATCATACAGCCCCCCTGTAGATAACGCCATACAGCCCACCCTGTAGATAACGCCATACAGACCCCTCTGTAAATAGCGCCATACAGCCCTCCACCTGTAGGTAACGCCATACAGCCACCCCTGTAGGTAACGCCATACAGCCCCCCTGTAGGTAACGCCATAGAGCCCCGCCTGTAGGTAACGCCATAGAGCCCCCCTGTAGGTAACGCTATACAGCCCCCCCTGTAGGTAACGCCATACAGCCCGCCTGTAGGTAACGCCATACAGCCCCCCCTGTAGGTAACGCCATACAGCCCCCCTGTAGGTAACGCCATACAGCCCTCTGTAGGTAACGCTATAACGCCCCCCCCTGTAGGTAACGCTATACAGCCCCCCCCTGTAGGTAACGCTATACAGCCCCCCCTGTAGGTAATGCTATACAGCCCCCCCTGTAGGTAATGCCATACAGCCCCCCCCTGTAGGCAATGCCATACAGCCCCCCCTGTAGGTAAAGCCATGCAGCCCCAACCCTCCAAAAAAATTTGACCTATAGTGTGTCCTACAAAAGACATGTATCCCCTATCCACAGGATAGGGGATACAGTGTGATTGCTGACACTGATAAGGAGAACTGGGGACCCAAAGTCCCCCGAAGTTCTCCATGACTAACCTCTGACTTCCGGAGTCTGCGCAGCTCAATAAAAATGAAAGGAGCGCTGGTCACACATGCGCACAAGCGCGACCGGCGCTGCATTAATTTCTACGGAGCTGCCGACACACACCCCGGAAGTCCGAGGTTTGTGAGGGAGAACTTCAGGGGACTTTCGGTCCCCCGTTCTCCCTATCGCTGCCAGCGATCGCACATGTATTCTCTATCCTGTGGATAGGGGATACATGTATTTTGTAGCAACAACCCCTTTAATGGCAGAGCGGGGAGATACCTCCCTGCTCTGCCGTAGTGTTCAGTGGCGTTGCGCTGTAGCAGCCATAGCGGCAGCTAGCGGAGCCTCCGGCCATGGTGGGGGCCCATGTCGGCGGGCGACACGGGCCCCCTCATGCCGCGGGCCCCATAGCAGCCGCTTCGGCTGCTATAGCGGTAGTTACGCCACTGGCTGGACCGCTCAATAAATGTTCCTGGATGCTCCTCTGATCTTTCCACCAGCAGTAAGATAGTGTGAGAGATAATGCAGCCTGTGCTTCACAAGGGGTACCACCTGTGCTGCGATAATTTTTATTCCAGTGTGCCCCTGTTTAGGTATTTGCATGGTGCAAAAACTGGGGCATGTGGTACCAGGCGCAAAAACTGAATTGTTTTTCCGAAGCTATTAGTGGGGAAGCGCATGGTAAAGGGGGACTCCTGTGCTTATGCATCTGAGGAATTGCTGGTGGTCAAGTACAGTGATCGCAAAGATGTGTATGTACTAAGCACGATTCATACCGCAGGAACAGTGGCAGTGAGGCAAAGAGCGGCAACATCGGACAAGCACAAACCAGTGAGCGTGTCCGAATATAACAAGTGCATGGGGGGGGGTGGATTTAAGCGACCAGGTTTTACAGCCCTATTTAGTAAAACGCCAAACAAAAACCTGGAACAAAAAAGTGGCCATTTATCTTTTACAGGTGCCAATCCACAATTCATGTGTGCGCTATAAAAAAATAGAGGCAGAGACACATATCTGGATTTCCAGGAGAAAAATATTGAAGGCCTCATTTTTGACGTTCAGGACACCAGAGAATGCACCCAGTCTGAGGATGTCAAGCGACTGACTGAAAGACATTTCATCACTAGCATTCCCCCAACACCAACTAGAAGCATCCCAGAAAAAGTGCTGCATCTGCAGAAAAGACGGGCGCAGCAAAGATTCCCGATATTTCTGTCCCTCATGTCCCTTGTAACCAGGCCTATGCATTCACCCATGTTTTAAAAAATACCACACTGTTCTGAATTATTAGATTTTAGTTAATTAGTTGAAAATATATTTGCCCTACATTACATTTTTTTTTTTCCAATGATTTTACTTCAAGGGTGAGGGAGGGAATAGGTGGGGGGTGGATGTCATGTTTGCATATTTTCTAAAGTTCATCTGCTGGATAGCTCCATTTGCATAGACCTGCAATTTCTTATTTTAGGAAACCCAAAAAAATAAATTCCCATTATACCCCTAGATTAATATTTTGGGATCTCTGCTTCAAGAGCAGATATTTTGGAAGTGTTATAGAAACTCTGTTGAGTTTTGTAAAACAAGCTTTGAAAAAAGGTGATTTGTGAAATAAGCTTCTTCTATCGTAAGCCGCCCTAGATCTCTATGTGATAAATAAGGCACACATATTTGGTATCCCCATGCACAGGAGAAGGGGCAGAATGTGAAATGAGATGAATTTTCTCCGTGGTCTATAATGTGTGTGAAAAATGCTAGCATAAACTGATGCATTTGCTAAAAAAATTGCAAATTTTATTTTGTTCCATCTTATTCAAGAAACTTTCAGAAGAAAACTAGACTTTCTAAAAATATGATAAACCCCTTGAAGAAAACGTTGTGGGGTCTACTTGTGTGAATGAAGTCATTTATGGGGTGTTTCTAATGTTTCAGCAGCATTAGGCCCCCCAGAAAACAGTATGCTGCTATAAAATCAAATGCAGAATTCCCGGACCGAAAAGGCCAAAAAGCCTCCTTTTATGCCAAGCCCTGGCACATGCCTGTACAGTGAATGAGAACGAATACACGGTTGACATGGCTACAGGTCTCTTTTCCTCTCTGTGGCCTAAGTCACGACTAACGCCACCTATTTCGCAATACCCACACATTGACATCTTTGTTAAAATGGTCAGTGCTGACCTAAGCAAACTCAAAATGTACAAACAAAAATCCCGAAACAATCTCAGTAAATTAGAAAAAATGGCGTTGGATGAACTCAGCAAAAATGATGAAATCATATTCAAGTCATCTGATAAGGGGGCAATATTGTCGTCCTAGACCGAACAGACTATGTTTCCATGGTCCATAGGCTTTTGGACGACACATCCACCTATACGATCTTAGACAAAAACCCTACTGACCGATATTTATCTGATTTACGCACTCTACTCGATGAAAAGTCAAATGGTTTAATCTCTATAGAGGAATTCAAACTAATGTTTAATCCTATTCCTACTTTGGCAACATTCTACGCCCTGCCCAAAATCCACAAAGATGTTACACCAATACCCGGCAGACCAATTGTCTCTGGGAATGACAACTTAACACAGGGAATCAGCATGTACGTAGACGAGATTTTGTCACCCTTCATCACAGCTTTGCCCTCTTTTCTACAAGACACCAAGGACACCCTCACCAGGGTCCAGGAGAATAATGTTTTCTGTATATCTGTATATGAGTCATTGTATACCAACATCAAGCATGACCTGGGTCTCAATGCTGTGCAACACTTTTTGAACATGAAAGGGACCCAGTTTCAGGCACATAATAGATTCACTTTATCATTACTTCAATTTTTACTCACTCACAATTACTTTCTTTTTGAGAGTAAATTCTATCATCAACTTAAAGGCACTGCCATGGGCACAGTCTGTGCACCCACATATGCAAATGTATTTTTAGGGTGATGCGAAGACACTTTGATTCTTAATGTTGATCTACTTTTTTTCACAAGTCACATTTTGTATTGGGGCAGATATATTGACGATATACTTATTTTTTGGGATGGTGACACTGCCCTTGTTTCTGATTTCATGGACATTATCAACAACAACCACATTGGGATGAAATTCACTTATACCATACACACGAAATGACAGTCAGTATAATCTTCAAGCCATCAACCGCTGGAGTATAATTCAAATTTTATTGAACAAATCTCCTAATGATAACAGATTTTTTTTAGAAGTAAAAAACTCAAAATGCACTGTTTCGAATTATTATGCACAACAGAGATCAAAACATTTTAAAGGTTGTAAAGAGAACTAAAATGGTAATTTGTTGAATTTGCAGCATCAGGAGATCATATTTACAGAAATCAAAAGCTCTTTCAATCAAAAAAAACTTAGCAGGCCAAGTTACATGTTAACATAGGAACCCTTCTTTGAGATCACCTTCACAATTCTTGCATCCATTGAATTTGTGAGTATTTGGACAGTTTCTGCTTGAATATCTTTGCAGGATGTCAGAATAGCCTCCCAGAGCTTCTGTTTTGATGTGAACTGCCTCCCACCCTCATAGATATTTTGCTTGAGGATGCTCCAAAGGTTCTCAATAGGGTTGATGTCAGGGGAACATGGGGGCCACACCATGAGCTTCTCAACTTTTATGCCCGTAGCAGCCAATGACACAGAGGTATTCTTTGCAACATGAGATGGTGCATTGTCATGCATGAAGATAATTTTGCTACGGAAGGCACGGTTCTTCTTTTTGTACCACGGAAGAAAGTAGTCAGTCATAAACTCTACGTACTTTGCAGAGGTCATTTTCACACCGTCAGGGACCCTAAAGGGGCCTACCAGCTCTCTCCCCATGATTCCAGCCGAAAACATGACTCCGCCATCTCCTTGCTGACATCGCAGCCTTGTTGGGACATGGTGGCCATTCACCAACCATCCACTACTCCATCCATCTGGACCATCCAGGGTTGCACGGCTCTCATCAGTAAACAACACGGTTTGAAAATTTGTCTTCATGTATTTCTGAGCCCACTGCAACCATTTCTGCTTGTGAGCATTGTTTAGGGGTGGCCGAATAATAGCTTTATGCACACTTGCAAACCTCTGGAGGGTCCTACACCTTGAAGTTCGCGGGACTCCAGAGGCACCAGTGGCTTCAAATACCTTTTTGCTGCTTTGCAATTGCATTTTAGCAGCTGCTCTCCTAATCCTATTAATTTGTCTGGCAGAAACCTTCCTCATTAATCCTTTATCTGAACGAACCCGTCTGTGCTCTGAATCAGCCATAAATCTTTTCACAGTACGATGATCACACCTAAGTTTTCTTGAAATATCCAATGTTTTCATACCTTGTCCAAGGTATTTCAGTATTCCACGCTTTTCGGCAGCAGAAAGATCCTTTTTCTTTCCTATATTGCTTGAAACCTTTGGCCTGCTTAATAATGTGGAACGTCCTTCTTAAGTAGTTTCCCTTTGATTGGGCACACCTGGCAAACTAATTATCACAAATGTCTGAGATTGATTACAATGATCCAAAGAGACCTAAGACACAATACCATCCATGAGTTTAATTGAAAAACTAATAATTAAATGTTTATGACACTTAAATCCAATGTGCATAATAATTTGGAACACGGTGTAGTTCCTGTATCTTACATTGATTTACAATCTCTAATCACACCAGTTATTGACGTTATGTCAATAAACCACCATAACTTTAACTATATCATTACTAGTAAGTGATGTGGTATCTCTATATATACAAGCGACCTGCTATCATCATATATGTCCATGTGGGCTGTTTTTTTTCTCTTCACATTAAATCGAGATATTCCACAATAGGACCTGTCTACTGGTTACTAGCTTCCTAATCCAGTGCCAAACAGGCCGTTCCATGGTGTATATAGAGTCCAATATATTCACCCTTTCATGAACATTTATATACCATTGCAGCGTATATAGGGATATCATTAACCCCAGACTTTACGCTGCTCACATAATTTCCAGGGTCTTTCTATATCTGTAGAGATGGTACCTTCTAATTAGGCACTTGTCCCTTTTTGGCACCTACATATTACTTACCTGGAATTCACTGGAACAATTTCAGCAGTGTAGATTCTAAGTGCCCCGACATGCGCACTTGCCTTCCAAACTACAAAAATCGGCTAAGTTCAGTCTGGGACACTATGCGCATGCGCATCCAGCGCATATCGATTGGCCTTTGTATATACTTTCCTGATTGGTTGATCTTTAAGCCAATCTTGTTGCACGGAGGCTCGCCTCCAGACAGGGAATCCTATTGGTCCTCACACAGGTGATTCCTGTGTGACACACACCCGAGACTTTAAAGGAGGAGAAACCAGAACGCGCACTCACTAGCCCCATTTTGATCCCATGAGGATGCTGTGTTCACAGCGAAACATGTCGGGGGGGCTAAGATATTTTTAAACAGTCGTGTCATACTAGCCTCTATAGTACGTATATTTGTAATATCCACGTATGTTCAGCAGTCTGCAGCTGCTGTTCCAGACATCTATACACTCCGACTCATCACACTCTATCCTGCCACAGTAAAGGCATAGTTCATATAGAGCGTGTGCTAGCTGACATTGGCTAGAAATTTTAACTCATTGTGTTTGTCGCGTGTCTCTCCATGGACATCTTAATAGCATAACAATAAAAGTTACATTTTATCATTATTTAGTTAGTAGTTGGGAAATTGGGTTTCAGTGTGCCTTAGGCACATCAGTTTTTTCGTATTAATCATATACCTGCCAACTACTAGGGTCTTCCCAGTATTCAGAGTGAATAAAGCACACGTATTTGGTATCCCCATGCACGGGAGAAGTGGAAGAATGTGAAAGGAGATTAATTTTGTCCGTGGTCTATAATGTGTGTGAAAAATGCTATAAACTGACGCATTTGCTAAATTTTTGAATTTTTTTCCAATTTTGCCCACTAAAAAAATAAAAATTTTGTATACTGATAAATGCCACTAAAACAAAGCCCTATCTGTCATTTAAAAATAATGTAAAATTCAAAGATGAACTTTATTCACCTGCAGAGTTATAATCATCTAAAGAAGCGCATAGCAAAATTGTGACATTTTCTCCGGTCATTTAGCTGTAAAACAGCCTAGTCCTTAACCGGTTCAATTGGACGTCGCTTCACAGTACAGATGGACGATGACCCCAAACAAACTGCGCAAGCAACCCAGGAGTTTTTTAAAGCAAAGAAGTGGAATATTCTGAAATGGCCAAGTCCATCACCAGATCTCAACCCGATCGAGCTGCATTTCACTTGCTTAAGAAAAAACTTAAGGCAGAAAGACCCACAAACCAGGAACAACTGAAGACAACTGCAGTAAAGGCCTGGCAAAGCATCACAAAGGAGGAAACCCAGCGTTCGGTGATGTCCATGGGTTCCAGACTTCAGGCAGTCATTGCCTGCAAAGGATTCTCTTGAAAGTATTTAAAAAAATCATGTTATTTATGGTAATTTTAATTTGTCCAATTACTTTTGAGCCCCTGAAATGAGGAGGCTGTGTAGAAAAATGGTTGCAATTCCTAAACGGTTCACAGGATGTTTTTGTTCAACCCCTTGAATTAAAGCTGAAAGTCTACACTTCAATTGCATCTCAGTTGTTTCATTTCAAATCCAATGTGGTGGCATGCAGAGCCGAAATCATGAAGATTGTGTCACTGTCCAAATAATTCTGGACCTAACTGTATATCTCTTGCTGGCCACTTTCCCAATCAGTGTCCTAACATTACATGGAAATGTGCTATGTCTTTCTAGGACGGAGATTTATATTACATATGATTGTGGAAAGGCATAGCAAAGAAGAAAAGATAAATAATGATAAACAATGAAATGTGATGATTAGAATTAGTAAACAGTTCTGGATCTGTAAATGCAATCTATACAGCTTCTCAAAATAGTTTTCACGCAGCACTAATCAGACCGCACAGGGAATACTGTGTTCATTTTTTTGGCACCAGTATACAGCGCAAAGACAAAGTAGAACTTGAGCGGGATTAAGGTCTAGAAATTAATGATGATATGTCATGCATGTGTAACAACAACATCAAACATTAAAAAAAACATAATAAGTGGATGTGCACACGTTCTGTATAAGATGGGAGCCCTCATCATTTCCCTTGATAGGGCCATGGTATCCTGGTTCGATGCTGCCTGCAATCATAGATGTAGCTCCTCAAATATCCAGATTTAAATGAGAATAAGGCTATATTCACACGACAGTTAAAAACGTCCGTGTGATGACCGATTTCAGAACAATTAAAGGAGCTATCCACTTTTAATTTTTTATATTCATTTATTTATAGAAATAAATCATACAGATTTATGCTCACATATATTTCTTATATCAGTGCATTTGTCTCTGTCTAAAAATAAAAAAATGGTATGGCCCACAGATTTGTCCATAAAAAAGCACACATTGGATAAATGAATAGACAGTCTTGTGACCCATATCATGTGACAACCGGCATTCAGGTAACACTGTCCAGGTATATAAGAGGTTAGTGAGGAGCAGAAATTATAAAGTATGTTTACCTCCAGCAACATCTCATCATGTCTGTCAGTGTCTGTGAGGAACAGCTATTACATGATCAGGGGACTGTAGAGTGCGTTCACTATCATAAGGATAATGTTACTATGCCTTCTATCCCTCCCCTTCTTAATGTTCATACCCCCTACCATCACCCTTTACCTATTAGGAAAACACGGACACTTAGGTTGGATACATTTTGGCCACAGCAGCCATTTTATTTACAAACAAACATAATGGAAACGACAATTTTACATAAAATGACAATGGAAGGGGAGTCCTTGGAGCTACAAAAGTCTGTCAACATAAACAGCCCACCTGCACCGTATTTTACTCCCCGCCGTAACCCTACAGGCTCAAGGGCACCGTCATACCTGCAGTTGGCTGACCTACACCGCAACCACTCCCCGGGACACCACCCAGCAGGAGCCCAATTGACCAGACCACCAAACCATAATAAATTAGGGAGGGACCATACCCTCGATGAATCCCCCCCCAACAGCAATTTACCACCAACTCCAAGGACCCCCAATTCGCCCCGCTACTGCTGCAACATTGCAAAAACAGCTCCTCAGCATCCTCCTGGACCTGCGAAAAAAGCAAAAACAACGAGCAACAAAGCGAAATCACTGACTTGACAAACATACAAAACTAATAACAATTTCTTCACGGAGGGCAGAACAAGTTGCACTGTTATGCTCAGCAATGGCGTATTTCCTCTCTCCCCACCCTTAAATATGCCATGCTTCGCCCCACTAGCCTCCGCCTCTACTACCTCCTAACTACCCCTCCTGACTCCCTTAACCCATTCACTGCCTACATCCCCGCTCATGGTGACTGCCTGTCATGTCCGTGGCTGGGGGCTGTCAGCCCCGTTCCTCCCATGACAGCCGCAGCCACGAGTCGGCAAGCGCTGGCCCCAGCCTCCTCCTCAGGAGAAGCCAGCGCTCGCGTCTACTCACCAATGCCGGATCCCGTAGGGTGCGCGCGCACGCTCGTGTCCGCTCTTAAAGGGGCAGTGTGCGCACCGGACCTCGTTCCTGACCTTTGACCTGTGAGTACTCTGGACTATAAGAGGGTTCCAGCCCCCTAGTTCTATGCCTGTGCTTTGTTGTTGTATCCCTAGTCTGTCTTGCAAATGGCCCCCTAGTGTTTCCTGCTCCCAGTGGTTTCCTGTTCCTGTTTCCTGTTCCTGAATCTAGCATCGTGCTTGCTGCAGCCGTGCTGTGCTATATTCCATGCCTGACCTGCGTCTTCACACCTGACGTCCATCTGCTGCCAAGTTTCTGCCTAGTCTGCCTCGCTACTGTCCAAGCTGCCACAGGTACCCTATACGAACTATAGACTTTGACCTGCGTCCTGTTGGCCAGCTGCCATACCGCCAAGACGGTACGGCCCAGTGGGTCCACGAACCCCTCGTGACACCTCCCTCTATGGCTTTCAGCCGGGTCCGGCCTGTACTTGATCAGGGGACTGTAGAATGCATTTACTATCATAAGGGTAATGTTACTATGCCTTCTACCCCTCCCCTTCTTAATGGTCATACCCCCTACAGTCACCCTTTATCTCTAAGGAAAACACAGACACTTAGGTTGGATAAATTTTGGCCACAGCTACCATTTTGTTTACAAATAAACATAATGGAAATAACAATTTTACATAAAATAACAATGGAAGGGGAGTCCTTGGAGCTACAAAAGTCTGTCAACATAAACAGCCCACCTGCACCGTATTTTACTCCCCCCGTCACCCTACAGGCTCAGGGGCACCATCATACCTGCAGTTGGCTGACCTACACCGCAACCACTCCCCGGGACACCACCCAGCAGGAGCCCAATTGACCAGACCACCAAACCATAATAAATTAGGGAGGGACCATACCCTCGATGAATCCCCCCCCAACAGCAATTTACCACCAACTCCAAGGACCCCCAATCCGCCACACAAACATACTTAGACCACTTTTAAGTATGAGAGCTCCCCATCCAGGAAGAGAGTCCGCTCAATCCCCTCCTGCAGGCGCAGAGTCCACAGGTCGATCCCCACGGCCATCAGGTGAACACCATCACCCAGCCAGAAATTGCCTCGTCCATCTTCAAAGTCGCAATGACGAACAAAGATGCCCCCGTTCCTCACTACAAACCCCGAAACCGCCCTATTAACCTTCACCCGGGCTTTATTTAAACTCGCCACAGACCGGGCATGCCTCCAGGCCTTACGCGGAACAATTTCAGACCACACCACCGTGACCCCCGGGAAACTGGACCACAGCCTAAGCAAATCATATTTAATATCCTTAATCAATTCCCGAAAAGGGCGACTACCCAAATCATTCCCCCCCCACGTGCAACACTAAAACATCAGGAGCTCTATCCATCTGCGCAATCCTATGAACATCAGGCAACACCCGACTCCAGACCAAAAAGGGGGGTGAAGGGGAAAAGAGGGGGGGTGGGAAGGGAAAAAGAGAGGGAAGAGGAGGGCCAAAAAACCAGCACACACATAATCATCACAAAAACTGCGGGCGCACATACAACTGAAAACGGCGGCAATCCCACCGACCTATCCGCTTTACCACATCCGCCCCCCAACCCCCAGGACACCGCCTCTGTCGCTGCTCCAATACGAAATGAATGAGGGGAGAACAAGGACACATCTAATCCTAACCGCTCAAGACACCTACGCAAAACCCAAGTAATCTGGTACCGAGACAGAAATGACCCATCCACGTGACACAACATTTGTCCACTCACCACCGGCCAAACAGCCCTATAACTCGTGAAGCATGCAACCGGGCACATCCTGGTCCCTGCTGCTGCCCCCAATACCACTCGCTTACCACGTCCACCCTGATCCGTCTTAGAACGCCGGATCCAAAACTCAACACTCCTGTCCACCAGCACCACATCCTACATCCGCAACCCCCAGATCTCCTAGTGCTCGGCGCCACCAGCTCCCCCACCCTCATGGCCCCAAAGAACGCAGAATGCAGATTACGCAAGGAAAACGGAACCTTATGAGAGGGGGCAGGGATACGGAAACCAACCCGAAAACCATCCAACAACAAAACCGCCCGCACTCTATCAGGAAATCTATTTTGGAAAGGCTCCATTTCTTCCGACTTCACTGACGTCAGGCCCTTGACTAGCGCCCCCTGCCCCCGGTCCCTTACCTTTCCGAAAACACTTAACGGACCCGTGAGAAGTCCCACTGCAGGAGGAACAGCTATGCTTAAACTTACATCCCGGTCCGAACTTACACTGGCCTTCGTTAAACTGCCAGCAGAACCCAGGTTTTCCTCCTGTCCCACCAGACCCCACACTCGCAGGCGCCGAGGGACCGGCGGAACCGATCCCACCCGAAGGAAAGGATTGGCCATACCGCACCGGAGCCATGACCTGCAACCACAACCCTATATCCTTATTATCCCATCTAATGTCAGGCCACACGGCTTTGTGGTGCCGGAACTGCTCATTGTAGCGCAACCAAGTCTGCCCGCTGTAAACACGATGAGCCTCCCCGATAGCATCCATATAACAAAAGAGCCCGGAACAATGTTACAGCGTCTTCTGACCTATCACACTTGCCAATATTGCAAACGCCAGCAAACAATTAACAAAAGTTTGGGGAATCAAGCGATAGCGTCGTTTATCTTCCTTCTCCTTTTTACTTTCCAACCATTTTCCCTTATCTAAGTTGAACTTCTCTAACGGCAACAATGAAAAAATTTCAACATATTCATCCCTCCATATTTTCTCCCGGACTTCGGGCTTCAGATGCGCCCCTAACGGGCCCTCAAAACAGACATACACCTCAACCTTTGCCTTATCATCCAATCACACCCATCTACTGCCCCATCCTTCTCCGTCTGCACAGATGGGTGGAGGAGATCCTTCTCCTTCTCTGCACTGTTCTGTGAGTGATTCGGTGCAGACAGGTGCGATAGCGTCAGTACATCGCGCATGCCTGCGCCGAGCCGCTCGCGGCACAGTGAATGCTGGAGCAAGCAGTGGTCAGAGTGAGGTCGGGCCGGACCAAATGATCCCACGGGCCTTATACGGGCTGGACGTGCCCCACCCCTGACCTAGAGACAGGCAGTTCTTTTATAAATTATCTAGAGGCAGCAAATACAGGCACAGTTATTCAATTAAAACCACAAAAAAGGCCATACTTACTAGGTAGGTAGGTGGGTGAAAACTCATTCCCAGCAGGACTCAGAGAGATCAACAATTGCTGCAGAAGGAGTGTGCATTAAATAGTGATAGCCACTCCCACTAGTCTTGAGGGGAGTGGCGAACTAAGTGCTCAAAGGTGTGCGATAAATGAGTGTCAGTGTAGTGCTAGGGTGTGAATGTATGGTAAAAAAGAAATGTGTATGTATGAAAGTGTCAGAACTGTGTGATAATGTAATAAAAATAAATAAATGTGTGATGAATAGGGATCAGTGTTGTGAATAGTACATGGGGTGTCAGTACTATTTGTAATACGTGGAGGGATAATGTGCTGGTCGTCAGGCATAGCATATCTTGCCGAATAACAGCCTATTTGTAACGCCGCTACTGTTAGCTAAAGCGGGCTGCTCTGCATGCCAAACCAAACGCCAGCACATCATACCCTCCCAGCATATAAGACCTGGCTACGTCCTGAAAAAAAGTAGTATACATAGTAAAAAATATCCATGAAACATGGGGTATTAGTTGTTATTTTGGCCAAAATACGCAACGCTCGCAACCCAACGTCAAGGGTCCCCAGTGCCTTGCGAGTCCCTAACTAGAACTTTTCGTTCCTAATTTAAAAACACAAGCAGAAAAAATGGGACATAGATAACATCAAAACCACAAAAAAGGCCATACTTACTAGGTAGGTGGGTGGGTGAAAACCCGTTCCCAGTAGGACGCAGACAGGTCAACAAATGCTGCAGAAGGAGGGTGCATTAAATAGTGATAGCCACTCCCACTAGTCTTGAGGGGAGTGGCGAACTAAGTGCTCACAGGTGTGCGATAAATGTGTGTCAGTGCTAGGGTGTGAATGTATGGTAAAAAAGAAATGTGTATGTATGGAAGTGTCAGAACTGTGTGATAATGTAATAAAAATAAATAAATAAATGTGATGAATAGGGGTCAGTGCTGTGAATAGTACATGGGGTGTCAGTACTATGTGTAATACGTGGAGGGATAATATGCTGGTCGTCAGTTATTCAATTGTTTATCATTATTCCACCATTAATCCTATTCACATAGCCCGTGTGTGTGTGTGTGTGTGTGTGCGTGCGTGCGTGCGTGCGTGTGTGTGTGTGTGTGTGTGTGTGTGTGTGTGCGTGTGCGTGTGAGTGTATATATGGTCAGATGACTGATGCCATGTCTAGTCATATTCAGTTAGCCTGTGGATGCATTACACAGGACTAATCTGTGGACTATACCACTCCACTGTGACAGGGGCCTCAGCCACTGTAATAAATGTATGTGAGAATAATTTCTAATACATGTATGTTAGAAAACTTTATGATTTCCTATTCTACAAATGAGCAAAAGAATAAATAAAAACTGGACATCCCTTTAAGTTCTATGGATATATTCACATGGCCGTCTCCTTAACGGCCGTAGACACGGGCCGTCAAAAATTTGTTCAAAACATGTTCTCTTTCCGGCCGTTTTCAGGAAGCATTAATAGAAGTCAATGGATCATTTTGTAATGGCTGTTTTTCAGAAAGCCATCCGTGTGACAACCGTTGTGACAAACTGGTCGGTTGCCTCACTGGCCCTCGCAAGGGATGTCAATTGTATCCGTGTTCTTAGGACGTGGATACTATTGACAGCACTGGCGAGGCAAGGGAACCATTGGTTCCTTTTTCCGCTATTTGTTATTTTTTTGTGATGTAGGCAGCGCAATGATGTCATCGCCCCATCTGCGTCGCTTCGTTGGAGCAGGCCTGGTGAGAAGACACCAGGTCTGCATCGCTGAATAAGAGGACAGTGCGGAAACAGGGACAGGTAAGTTCAGTGCTATCTACGGGGGGCGGGGGGTAGCGCTATCTACAGGGTGTGTGTGTGGCGCTATCTGCAGGGCTTATGGCGTGATATCTACAGGAGGGTGTGTGGCACTATTTGGGCACTGTGGCGCTATCTACATGGGCACTGTGTGTGGAACTATCTATAAGTATATTATCTAATTGCCAGAAGGCAGAAAAAAAAGCCCTATTTCCCAACTACCCGTTATGTAGCAATGTTTTATTAAAATATAACCTTTATTCAATAACACACCACACAATTGTTAAAATGATCAATGTAAACTGACAGAACGGTAACTTGCACACTGTTGTGCGCTAGTCTTCTGTTTGTAACCTGCCTCCATACTAAATAAAAAGCTGCGTTTTGATAATCTGGAATGGTGAGTGCAGTGCATCATTCCTCTTTCTTTGTTTTATCACTAAACGTCTGATTAATACTACGCTGCCATAATTCACAGCGATTTTTAAATAAGCGGCTGCAGTCCGCTTTAACTAATACTACACTCTATATGACTGTCAGAGAATTGCATCGTATTCAAAACATAGTTAGCCCCCCAAACTGTTTTGCTACATAAGTAACGTCTTCAGAGGTTTAGGGGCCAACAGCAACACAACACACAGAGGAGGCATGTATGAATCGCTGTGAATTATGGCAACGTAGTATTAACCGTTTCATGACCAAGGGTACAAGGGTACAAAATACTTTTGTATATATATATATATATATATATATATATATATATATATATATATATATATATATATATATATATATATATATATATATATATATATATATATAAATAGCATATGTGGATAAATATATAAAAAAAAGTACCGTACATATACTGTTGCAGCTCTTTAACAGTTAGCCTTCTTCAATCTCCAGGAGAGAGAAGAAGACTAAAAAGTTTAAAAAAAACTCTCAGTACCTTATCTGCCTAGATAACGAGCACACTGGCTCCGTTATCTCTGGGCAGAAGCCAACGGAGGGAGAAGGAGGGGGAGATCTCGACACACAAGGGCAGAGAGAAAAGTGCAGACTGTTTCGTTGTGAACAGCGCTACACTTGTAACTTTAGTTTCATAAAAAAAAACACACGTTTGTTTTATGAAACTAAGTCAAAGAGGTGTCGACACTTGTAAAGAGAGCTTCTGCACTCATTAAACCCCGATGCACGCTGCAAACGTCTATACGCGTGCTAACTGCACGGGGCATCAGCAGTTAGAACGTATATAGCCGTATGGCAGTCGTGAAGGGGTTAATCAGACATTTAGTGTCTGCAAGTTACTGTTGTGCCAGTTTATATTGATCCTTGTAACAATTGTGTGGTGTGTTACTGTTATTGAATAAAGGTTATATTTTATTAAAACATTGATACATAATCAGTAGTTGGGAAATAGGGCTTTGTCAGCCTTTTGGCAGTTAGATAATTTAAGTGTTAATTTCTGCCTGCCAACTACCAGGATCTTCATAAGTGTGTGTTGCACTATCTACAAGGACACTGTGGCACAATCTATGTGGACACTGTAGCACTATGTGAACACTTTCTACAGTGGGCACTGTGGCACTATCTATGTGGGCACTATCTACAAGGACACTGTGGCACTATCTATGTGGACACTGTGGCACTATGTGGACACTTTCTACAGTGGGCACTGTGGCACTATCTATGTGGGCACTATCTACAGTGGGCACTGTGGCAATATCTATGTGGGCACTGTGGCACTATCTATGTGGGCACTATCTACAGTGGGCACTGTGGCACTACCTTCATGGGCCATGTGGCACTATTTGGGCACTGTCTACAGGGGCACTGTGTTTTTTTCAGGGGGTTTGGACGAAAAACACCCTTGACAAATGAAATTCATCAGTTTTTTTGACAGACGTGAAATACGGATGGCAAAAAGATGACAAACAGCCGTTAAGAGCGGTCAGATGGCCGCAAAATGGATGAAAATTTAGAGACACACTTAGGCCTCATTCACACGACAGTGAAAAACGGCCGTGTGATGGCCGCCCTTTTAACGGCTTTCACATGGCCGTTTTCAGAACAATGATATTCTATGGGTGCATTCACACGGCCGTTTTTTTAACGGCCCATGAATAATGGCCGTCAAAAAATAGGACATGTCCTATTTTTGGCCGTCTTGACGGCCTGACGGCCCCCATAGAAGTCAATGGATCCGTTTTTAACGGCTGTCAATACATGTAACAACCGTTAAAAACTGATCTGTTACATGGGGATTGGCAAGGGAACTACTAGTTCCCTTGCTGGCTATCGTTGGCATACTCACGTTTGCGGCGCTTCTTCAGGTGTGATCACTCGTCTTCACGGGTTTGAAGGCGCCTCGATGACGTCATCGCCCCGTCGCGCTGCCTTGCCAGATCCCGTGCAGACGAGTGACCACAAGTGAAGAAGAGGAGAGACGGCGCTGCTCTCGTGAGTATGTGGCACGATCTACAGGCAGGCTGGTGTGGCATCTATAGGCAGGCTGGTGTGGCATCTACAGGGAGGCTGGTGTGGCATCTACAGGGAGGCTGGTGTGGCATCATGTACAGGGAGGCTGGTGTGGCATCTACAGGGAGGCTGGTGTGGCATCATGTACAGGGAGGCTGGTGTGGCATCATGTACAGGGAGGCTGGTGTGGCATCATGTACAGGGAGGCTGGTGTGGCATCATGTACAGGGAGGCTGGTGTGGCATCATCTACAGGGAGGCAGGTGTGGCATCATCTACAGGGAGGCAGGTGTGGCATGATCTGCAGCGAGGCTGGTGTGGCATGATCTGCAGCGAGGCTGGTGTGGCATCATCTACAGGGAGACTGGTGTGGCATCTACAGGGAGGCAGGTGTGGCATCATCTACAGGGAGGCATGTGGCATCATCTACAGGGAGGCGTGTGGCATCATATACAGGGAGGCGTGTGGCATCATATACAGGGAGGTGTGTGGCATCATATACAGGGGGGTGGGTGGCATCATATACAGGGAGGCTGTAAATAGCGTTAGGTGAACATGTGACCTTCCTTTGGTTGTTTTCAGGGGGTTGGGACAAAAAAAGCCTGACCAATGAAATTCATCAGTTTTTTTAACGGCCATGAAAAACTGATGCAAAATGGATGTCAAACGGCCATGAAAAACTGACAGTTGATCAGTTTTAAATGGACATTTTTTTTCACTGTCGTGTGAATAAGGCCTAAGGCCTTATTCACACGACAGTGAAAAAAAATGTCCATTAAAAACTGATCAACTGTCAGTTTTTCATGGCCATTTTGCATCAGTTTGTCTCCAAATTTTCATCCATTTCCAGTTCGTCTGTCCGTTTTTAATGGCCGTTTGACATCCATTTTGCATCAGTTTTTCATGGCCGTTAAAAAAACTGATGAATTTCATTGGTCAGGCTTTTTTTGTCCCAGCCCCCTGTAAACACCAAAAGGAAGGTCACATGTTCACCTAGACACTATTTACAGCCTCCCTGTATATGATGCCACATGCCTCCCTGTAGATGATGCCACACGCCTCCCTGTATATGATGCCACACACGCATCCCTTTAGATAATGCCACACCAGCCTCCCTGTAGATGATGCCACACCAGCCTCCCTGTAGATGATGCCACACCATCCTCCCTGTAGATGATGCCAAACCAGCCTCTCTGTAGATGATGCCACACCAGCCTCCCTGTAGATGCCACACCAGCCTCACTGTAGATGATTCCACACCAGCCTCCTTGTAGATGATGCCACACCAGCCTCCTTGTAGATGATGCCACACCAGCCTCCCTGTAGATGATGCCACACCAGCCTCCCTGTAGATGATGCCACACCAACCTCCCTGTAGATGATGCCACACCAGCCTCCCTGTAGATCATGCCACACCAGCCTCCCTTTAGATCATGCCACACCAGCCTCCTTGTAGATCATTGCCTACATACTCACGGGTGCAGCACCGTCTCTTGTCTTCTTCAGTTGTGGTCACTCGTCTGCACGGGATCTGGCAAGTCAGCGCGACGGGGCGATGACGTCATCAAGGGGCCTTCAAACCCGTGAAGACGAGTGACCACACCTGCAACAGTGAGTATGCCAACGATAGCCAGCAAGTGCAACTCGTAGTTCCCTTGCCAATCCCCATGCAACAGACCCGTTTTTAACGGTTGTTACATGTATTGACAGCCGTTAAAAACGGATCCATTGACTTCTATGGCGGCTGTCAGGCCATTAAAACGGACCAAAAATAGGACATGTCCTATTTTTTGACGGCCTTATTCACGGGCCGTTAAAAAAACGGCCGTGTGAATTCACCCATAGAATATCATTATTCTGAAAACAGCCATGTGAAGGCCGTTAAAAGGACGGCCATCACACGGCCGTTTTTCACTGTCGTGTGAATAAGAATGATGGACTTGAAATGGATGAAAATTTAGAGACAAACTGATGCAAAATGGCCATGAAAAACTGACAGTTGATCAGTTTTAAATGGACATTTTTTTTCACTGTCGTGTGAATAAGGCCTAAGGCTACATTCACACTCAGTGGAAAAAAAATGGCCATTAAAAACTGATCAACTGTCAGTTTTTCATGGCCATTTTGTATCAGTGTTTCACCAAATTTTCATCCATTTCCAGTCTGTCTCTCCGTTTTTGATGGCCGTTTGACATTCGTTTTGAATCCATTCTTAATGGCCGTTAAAAAAAAAATAATTTCATTTGTCAGGCTTTTTTTGTCCCAACCCCCAAAGAAAGGTCACATGTTCACCTAGACACTATTTACAGCCCCCTGTAGATTATGCTACACAACCCCCTGTATATGATGCCACACAGCCCCCCTGTTAATGATACCACACAGCCTCCCTGTAAACGATGCCACACAGCCTCCCTGTTGATGATGCCACACAGCCTCCCTGTAGATGATGCCACACAGCCTCACTGTAGTTGATGCCACACAGCTCTGATGTAGATGATGCCACACAGTCCCCCTGTATATGATGCCACACAACTCCCTGTATATGATGCCACACAGCCCCCCTGTATATGATACCACACAGCCTCCCTGTAGACGATGCCACACACAGCCTCCCTGTAGATGATGCCACACAGCCTCCCTGTAGATGATGCCACACAGCCTCACTGTAGTTGATGCCACACAGCTCCGATGTAGATGATGCCACACAGTCCCCCTGTATATGATGCCACACAGCCTCCCTGTAGATGATGCCATACAGTCTCCCCGTACATGATGCCACAAGGCCTCCTTGTATATGATGCCACACAGCCTCCCTGTAGATGATGCCACGCAGCCTCCCTGTATATGATGTCACACAGCCTCCCTGTATATGATGCCACAAATCCTCCCTGTAGATGATGCTACACACACCCCTCCAGAGAAAGCACCACACCCTCCCCCCCTCCCTGTAGTCATTTTCCGGGACTATCTCTGTAAATTCTGGACAGTCCCAGAAAATTCGCTACATTTGACAACTATGTACAATGCCTCCTGCACTATCTTTGTAGTGAGCGCAACAATACACGACACCTATTAATAAACTTCTGGCTGAATGCCCTACACAATCACCGGTACAGTGCCATCTTCTTAAGGTGTGGTCTCTAGTCTTCATGGGTTCTGCAAAGGCAGCGTGGTGACGTCATCACGTCGCCTTCGCAGAACCTGTGAAGACTAGAGACCACACCTGAAGAAGACTGAACTGCTTCGGTGAGTGGGTAGGGCATTCAGCTTCATCGACCCCGCCGATCGCCAGCAAGGGAACCAATAGTTCCATTGGCTCTTGAATCCCCATGTCACAGATCCGTTTTTAACGGTTGTTACATGTATTGATGGCCGTTAAAAACGGATCCATTGACTTCTATGGGGACATGTCCAATTTTTTGACGGCCAATATTCACGGGGCGTTAAAAAAACCCATAGAACATAATTGTATTGAAAACTGCTGTGTGACGGCCGTTGAAAAAACTTAGCCTTAAGGTCTTCAAAAGCTGTCCTGCCTAGATCTTGTCGGGCTTCCAACTGCCTATAAATTTCTGGACAGATTATAAAAGTAAGAAACCTTTCTTTATTGTCAGTAATAAAAAAAAATGTACTAGACAGTTATTACTATTGAAACTGGAGGGGGTTGTGCAGGGTATTGCGATTATAATTATCATCATTTTACAGTTCACAGTAATTCCTACTAATGTGTCCATCTCAGTATCTGAGCTATAGAAATATATCACTTATCATTTTGCTCATTTCTTTTTGTATTTCCAATTTGTCTGTAAACAGAAAAAAAACAAAAAAGGTGGTTGGGAGATTCTACTGCCATTCTTAAGGTGTGTTTATGCAAGCCCAATATGTTCTGAGGAAAAAAAAGAACAATACATGTAGGTTGGAAAAGTAATAGAACAACAATTTGCTTTCAAATTGGCACATGGCTAAAACTTGAAAATGGGCCTAGTCAGGAAGGAGGGTAGAGCTTCTGGTCAGGAAATGGTTAATCTGTCATAGAATAGAGATAACTGGTAAACAGCACCTGAAATGTCACCCTGTGCCATCTGGCACCTCCCGTCTATTTTGCATGCACCGCTATTCTCTAGGCGACAGAGGTAAACTAGTGCTCACAACTGCCATATTGTTGTTTTATTTTGTTTAAATTTAGACAGAATAAAACTTGACCAGACATGCAGAAACTGAGCCAAATTTTTCACAATGCTATGAATTCTGGTGCATTGTGCTCAGTTAGGCAAGGATTTTTTGTGTTGTTTTTGGCTCAGGAGTGGATCCAAAAGAAAGACAAAGGTATAAAGAAAACACTGATGCATCTCCTTTCTTTTGTGTTCACTCTTCTATTTGGTTAACCCCTATCCGCACCAGGACGTAACTGTCCGTCCTCGCGGGAGGTTACTTCCCGCACGAGGACGTACAGTTACTGAGTTTTTCCCGGTGCACACTGTCGGCGACAGTGTGCACCGGGAACCGGGAGGTCAGCTGTCGCCGACAGCTGACACTCCTCTCTTGCCGACCAGCGGTCCTTTTCCGCTGGTTTCGGCGAATTAACCCCTTAAATTCGGCGATCAGGTGCAATCGCCAAATTTTGGGGGTTTCTAACATATCGGCAGACCCCGATGGCTTCCGGGTCTTCCATGGACGGAAGCCCATCTGGACCAACCTTCGGCTGTGTCGTTCCCGATGGCACACTGTCGGCGACAGTGTGCATCGGGAACTTGGAGATCAGCTGTCCCCGACAGCTGACACTCCAGTGTTGCCGATCAGCGGCTCATCGCCGCTGATTTCGGCAATTAACCCGTTACATGTGGGGCTCGATTGCGATCTCCGCATGTAGCGGGTTTGTAGCGCATCAGCAGCCCCCATGCAATCGTGGGGGCTTCTGATGCTTGTGATGGCACCCGGGGGCCAGACAACGGCCCCCAAGTCTGCCATGTATGTCAGCCTATGAGGATCAGCCTCTGCTGATCCTCGTAGACCAACTGTCAGAGTGACTGTGACGTCACACTGACAGTTGGAATACGTTACACTACCTAGGTAGTGTAATGTATTCTAGCAGCGATCAGAGCTGCAGGTCAAAAAAATAAAGTGTAAAAAGTAAAAAAAAGTTAATAAAAATGTTTTATAAAAGTGTAAAAATAAAAGGTTTTGTTTTCCTATAAGTCATTTATTATAGGGAAAAAATGAAAACGTTAAAAAAAAAGTACACATATTTGGTATCACCGTGTTCGTAACGACCCAAACTATGAAACTATAATGTTCATTTTTCCGCACGGTGAACGCCGCAAACAAAATAAACGAAAAACTGTCAGCATCGCTATTTTTTGGTCACCACCCCTCCCAAGATATAGAATAAAAAGTGATCAAAAAGTTGCATTTACCCCAAAATGGTACCAATAAAAACTACAACCCGTCCCGCAAAAAACAAGACCTCACACAGCTTTTTTGACGAAAAAATAAAAAAGTTACGGCTCAGAATAGCGTGTCTCAGAAAATAAATTATTTTAAAGAAACTTAATTTTAATGTGCAAACGCTGCAAAACTTAAAAAAAACTATACACATATGGTATCGGCGTAATCGTACCGACCGGCAGAATAAATTAAAACGTAATTTATTGCGCACGGTGAACGCTGTAATAAATAAAGAATTTAAAGCGCCAAAATCGCTGTTTTTTGGTCACCTTAGCTCTAAAAAAGATCCTGAGGGGCCAAAATGCTCACTATACCCCTAGAAAAATTTCTTGAGGGGTGTAGATTCCAAAATAGGGTCACTTTTTGCGGGTTTCCACTGTTTTGGTCCCTCCGGGGCGTTGCAAACCCGACATGGCACTGAAAACCAATCAAAAAAGCAAAATCTGCGCTCCAAAATCCAAAAGGCGCTCCCTCCCTCTTGAGCCCTGCTGTGGGTCCAAACATCAGTTTATGACCACATATGGGGTATTGCCGTAATCGGGAGAAATTGCTTTACAAATGTTGGGCGGCTTTTTCTCCTTTATTCCTTGTAAAAATGAAAAAATTCTATGTTTCCACAGAAAAATAGGTGATTTTCATCTTCACAGACTAATTCCACTAAATTCTGCAAAAAAACTGTGGGGTCAAAATGCTAACTATACCCCTAGAAAAATGCCTTGAGAATCTGGGCAATAAATATTGAGTTGCGTTTCTCTGGTAAAACCTTCTGTGTTACAGATTTTTTTTTTATTACAAATGAATTTCGGCAAAAAAAATGAAATTTGTAATTTTCACCTCTACTTTGCCTTAATTCCTGTGAAACGCCTAAAGGGTTAAAATACTTTCTGAATGTGGTTTTGAATACTTTGAGGGGTGAAGTTTTCAAAATGGGGTGATTTATGGTTACTTTCTAATATATAAGGCCCTCAAAGCCACTTCAGAACTGAACTGGTCCGTGAAAAAATTGCCTATTGAAATTTTATTGAAAATATGAGAAATTGCTGCTAAAGTTCTAAGCCTCGTAACATCCTAGAAAAATAAAAGTACGAGAAAAAAAATTATACAAACATAAAGTAGACATATGGGGGATGTTAACTAGTAACTATTTTGTGTGGTATTACTATCTGTTTTACAAGTAAATACATTTAAATTTAGAAAAATGCACATTTTTGCAAATGTTTGCTAAAATGTGAAGTTTTTCACAAATAAATATTGAATTTATCGACCAAATTTTTTCACTAACATAAAATACAATATGTCACGAGAAAACAGTCTCAGAATCGCTTGGATAGGTAAAAGCATTCCAGAGTTATTACCACATAAAGTGACACATGTCAGATTTGAAAATATCATCTGTGTCCACAAGGCCAAAACAGGCTGTGTCCTAAATCCCAGCCTTAATTGGGTTTTTATAGTTACACTTACCAGTGATCCATAATAGGACTTAGCAGAAGTTAATATTATTATTATTATTATTTCTCTACTGACTGTATAGATTTCCAGTTAAACTGGATTACTTTTTTTGACTGTCCAAGATTTGTATAACATCAATACCCTGTTCTTGGATCGATCTACCATTGTCTATGTGTTGACTTTGGGTGTCTGGTTGGTGGAGGTGTTGGGACAATTACATTGTGTCCCTATGAACACTATTTATGCCTTTGGGTATATATATATATATGGATATATATATATATATATTGATATGGTTCTGCACAGCAATGTATTGAATCTATTGTGAGAAGCTGAGTGATTTATCCCTCCATGTAGAATATTCCCTTACACTAATAAGTTGGCCACACTTGTTCTCTCAATGGTTAATTTCCTTCGCTCTCTATGACTGTCAGTATTCAGACTGCTTTGTGTCTTTTTTATGATATGCCCTCGTGCTGATCCTGGCTGATTCTTTATAACCAGCATTATGTTGATGGGGTTTTCTTGGGAGCTGGAGAAATAGCTGTACACGATACTTGGTTATAAAGATACCTCAATACTTGCATTGCTCCGGATAATTAGCATTAGATCCAGGGTGTTTTCTTGCTCTGCATATAATGTACGACCACGTTATTATCAGTCATTTGTATCATTGTTATAAATTAGTAATTGGGTTGGGGAGAAGGGATAATCCTTATTTAATTAAATTCATCTATACTCCCAGGTTGGCAGCAACAAGACATATGTGAGACTAATACCCTCAGTCTGCCCGCATGCATGTGCAATTAAAAATTCACTCTACAGTTGCACTGGCAGTTTAGTGTTGCTTTTGGCATTTACAAATTCTTTTATTTTGTGACTTTTTTCACCAAACACATATGCTGGAACAGATGTTGCTTATTTGTTGTTTATTCAGTTCTGTAGGCACAGGCAGCCAACATCATTGTTCTGCAATGAAGCTCTGTTCGCAGCCGTGCTTTAGGACCCAGCAACTGTGAACAGTCTGTGCTGGCAGTGTAGATGTTAGTGCTTTACCTTGTAACTGGCTGTTTATATGTGGTATTCTCAATACAAAAACTGACAAGAGAAATTAACCTCTAAAGCACTGGCATGTCTTCCGTAATACAGCATGAATAAATGCACAGCAATAGGGATAGCAGTTCAGTTGTAGCAGGTAGATGCAGATACAAATTTCCAAAATGGTTTATATTTTTTATGATTTTTTGATTGAATTTTTTTTTTTGCATGCGACATTAGACGCCCACTGTCCTTGCACCACAAGCCACACAATATGATGCAGCGATTGCCAGACGGCCATGGAGATTCATTGTGGCCACATAGTGTACGTACATGGGTCTCCGACAGACACTGATTGGCATCATCTTTTGGCAACTGTCTCAAGATGCAGCTAAAGACAACCCTTTTAGAAACTAAGGAAATTGAATGCAACTGTGACATTCTGCAACATCACATGACTTGTATGCAAATTATTTTATACAAGTCAATCTGCGCTATAAATCAAAAAATCACCAGTTGTGACAAAAGTTGCATCAAAATTGAGTTTATGGCTAACATAAAGGCACATTCATTTGTGTCTTTTGGACATAATTTAAGATAGAAGGCTTTTGGGACTCATTATCTGCCTGGCAGTAGTGGACTGTGCGACTGCTCATCAAGCAGAGCCAGCCATAGGAATGTACCCACCATGCTAGTAGATCTCCATCATAATTTTTAATGTGCGGTTGTCACTGAGAGATCCGCCAGGACAACTCCTGTAACCATTTTGGGACCACATTGTCAGATTGTAATAAAGGTTACAATTAAATGTTGGGATAATGAATACTACAAACTTTGGAGCAGATTTAGTTCTCCGTTAAATTAGCTCTATTCATATAAAGTTATAGAAAGTGACTGTTCCTCTTGTTATGGTTCCATCGAATAGTATCGCTGACCACACGTGGTAACACCTGGTTACACATTATGCAGATGTGCTTTAGATGATCTATCTGAGTCACCTCAGAGCTGATGCTAGTCACAAAGCAGGGATATACACAGAAATTATAGTTCATCATAGCAGAACTCAGAATGGGCACAACTGGAAAAAAAAGGGGGTAAAAAAATGAAGACAAAATGTTTCCTAAAGCAACTAAATGGGCTCCATAGCTTGGTGTGATCTGCTTCTGTAGTGGGCATGTCACTGTTACCAAGTAGTTATACTGTACTGATACAGAAATATAATCAAAGCAAAGATATATCTCTTCCTTTCCCTAGATTATTATGTTTTTTTTAGTCAATAATATAGAGGATGGGATTAATAACACTGTTTCTATTCAGTATAGTTCAGTCTATGTAAGATGTTCATAAATTACAAGCTGATTTGGACACACTGAGTGTTTGGGCATCCACTTGGCAAATGAGGTTTAATGTAGATAAATGTAAAGTTATACATCTGGGTACCAACAACCTGCATGCATCATATGTCCTAGGGGGAGCTACACTGGGGGATTCACTTGTTGAGAAGTATCTGGGTGTACTTGTAAATCATAAACTAAATAACAGCATGCAATGTCAATCAGCTGCTTCAAAGGCCAGCAAGATATTGTCGTGTATTAAAAGAGGCATGGACTCGCGGGAAGGGATGTAATATTACCACTTTACAAAGCATTAGTGCGGCCTCATATGGAATATGCAGTTCAGCTCATAGAAAGTATGTCCTGGAGTTGTAAAAAATAAAAAAGTAAAAAACAACTAAACTAATAAGGGCATGCAGATTTTTTGTTGTGAGGAAAGATTATAAGAATTAAACTTTATTTAGATTCAAAAAGAGTCAACTAAGGGGGGACATGATTAACTTCTATAAGTATATAAATAGCCTGTACATAAAATATAGTGAAAACCTATTCCATGTAAAATCCCCTCAAAGTTCAAGGGGGAGACAAGCCTTCTTTACCATAAGAACTGTGGAATAGCCTGCCGCAGGAGCTGGTCAAAGCAGGAACAGTAGATGAATTTAAAAAAAAGGTTTAGATCATTTCTTAGAACAAAACAATATAAGGTCCTATGTTAATGTGTAGAATTCTTGTTTGAATGTTGATCTAGTCTGATCGCCCCTTGGGATCACGAGGGAAGTTTTTCCATTTTCCGGTCGCGGAATATGACCGAGCTGCAGTTCTGAAGTGAAGTGAGTAGGAGCAGAGCTGCAGTGCTGCAGAATGCCTGCTATGCAGTGTTCAGAGCCATCTGATTCCCGGCTCCAACTACTGCATACTTTTAAAAACATCCGGCACCCGGAGGCAGCCAGAGCAACTAATAGGTGTAGGGTCCGGGTGTCAGACCTGCACCGATCATATACTGATGACCTATCCTGTGGATAGGTCATCAGTTGTCCGGTCGTGGAAAACCCCTTTAACCTTCCTCTGGAACAATACGGGTGAACTAAAGTTCCATAGTTTACCCATTAATCTACCCTTTCTCCCATCCCTTGGTTGAACTTGATGGACATATGTCTTATTTCCCGTTTGCAGGGCAGCTATTTTTCCCCATCATTCTCATCAAGTCCCATCATTTCACAGGCTTACAAAACGTAACCTAATTTAAACTGTATTGTATCCTGCAATGTTTTTCTTGTTTGCTACAATAGACTATATTTACAGGCTTAGGCCCCATGCACACGAACGTAAAAACGCCCGTAATTACGGGCCGTAATTACGGCATGTTTTTACGGGCCCATGGACTTCTATTGGCCACGGGTACCTCCCCGTATGCTTACGGGAAGGTGCCTGTGTCGTTGAAAAATATAGAACATGTCCTATTTCAGGCCGTAATTACGGCACGGGCAGGCCCATAGAAGTCTATGGGGCTCCCGTGATTACAGGTGACTACGTGTGTGCACCCGTAATTACGGGAGAGTTGCTAGGTGACGTCAGGGGATAGTCACTGTCCAGGGTGCTGAAAGAGTTAAACGATCGGCAGTAGCTCTTTCAGCACCCTGGACAGAAACTACCGATCACAATATAGATCAACCTGTAAAAAAAAAAGACGTTCATACCAGAACTCCCTGCTTCTTCCTCCAGTCCAGCCTTCTGGGATGACGTTTCAGCCCATGTGACCACTGCAGCCAATCACAGGCCAATAACTGGCTACAGAATTTGCAGTATAAGTCAAACTCTTAAGCTTTGTTCATGTGTCAAATTTGCCACTTGCCGACCCTGAAACTCGGAATTCTGCTGCGAATGTGCCATCAGCGTGTATTTGACCCATTGTAATACAACAGGGCTAATCTGTGGCTTTTCCATGTGGAATACGTGCAAATAATGAACATGCTGTATATTTTAAAATCCGCAAATTGTTTGTTGTTCCGCGCTGAATTTTTTCCACTTCATGTAAATGAGGCTATAAAAACCTTATTCAGTTGCACTGGATGCAATGTCAGCGGATTCAGTGAGGATTTAGAATCCGTGTTTAATCCTCATCAAATCCTGAACATGTCAATATAGGCCTAATGCGCAAAGCAGAGCTGTGTGCATGGAGCCTGTACTGAGGCATGCGGAGTCCAAACAGCTCTATAATGTTGACATATAGGCACTCTGTGTGCAGCCGTACTGTGCCACCATCCAGCACTATATTACAAAAGTATTCTTCCAAGTCTAGAAGCAATGCTTCCAGGGGGAAATACGCCCGTCAATTCTGTTGGATTCATACAGAATCTAAAAAAAGAACCTGTTCTTATGAAATTTAGAGGCATACAGACAGGGCCGGCCTTAGGATAGATGGCGCCCCATGCTAAATTATCTTTCGGTGCCCCACCCCATCATAAAAAAATGCCCCATAAAAAGTATAATGCCCTCTACAGTATAATGCCCTATATAGTGCCCCCACACAGTATAATGCCCCTTTAGTGCCCCACACACAGTATAATGCCCCTTTAGTGTCCCTCATACAGTATAATAATAATATTTAATAATATAATATATTATAACCAAGACTGTGCCATACAGCCCCCACCTCCCCCTTGTAGAGAGTGTCCCCCCACCTCCCTCTTGTAGACAGTGCCATACAGACCCCCACCTCCCCCTTGTAGACGTTCCCACAACGAATGGAGCTGCTCCACAACGCCGACGACGGGATCCTTGCGTAGGCCGCTGCGATCCAGTGATGTCATCACGCCGCCCTGCGCTGAATATCAGCCCGCCACTCTCACTAAAATGACCATTAGCCCACCACTCACAGCCCCTGTACGTAGTGCCACATAGTCCCCTTGTAGATAGTGCCACACTGCCCCCTTGTAGGTAGTGCCACACAGCCCCCTTGTAGGTAGTGCCAAACAGCCCCCCCCTGTAGATAGTACCACACAGTCCCCTTGTAGGTAGTGTCACACAGCCCCCTTGTATGTAGTGCCACATAGCCCCCTTGTAGGTAGCGTCACACAGCCCCCTTGTAGTTAGTACCCCCTCCCCCTTCTTGTAGATAGCGTCACTGTAGCTCCCGGAAGGAGCAGATTCCCTGGCCACAGGAGCGCTTGCTGTACGGAGCGCTTGATGTCTCTGTCCATATATGGACAGTGACGTCAGGGGCTTCTCCAGGAGCCGAATCACTGGCTACTGTGTCGGCAATGCTGTGGACAGGGATTCCGCTTCAGGAGTTGCCCCTGATTGGGCCCGGGTGGAAAGGCAGCTGCTGAGTCGCTGGGCCTGGGTGCTTCTGAAACTCAAGCAGGGGAAGGGAGCCAGCGCAGCGCCCCCTTCCACCTGCTGGAGTGATGCGCCCTGTGCAATAGGACAGGTCGCACACCCCTAAGGCCGGCCCTGCATACAGAGGTACTGTGGGGGCCACAAAAACAGTTTATATGGCAATGTATATGGCAATGTGAAGTAGGCCTTATACAGTAAGTTTCTATGCAGACTGAATAAACTGTGTTGTGACAGATGGTACAGAAAAATAAATATATGTGTGATACCTTCCCTGTATGGTAGCTTTATATAGTAGGTGCTTACGTCATCTCACCCTGACATTTGCTTACATTGCTTTCAATGTTATTATGGCTTCAGGACGTTGTGACATTGCTTGTGCAATTAATATTTTTTTCAGTATTTGGTGTAACATCAAGTTTGGTACAAAAAAAAACAAACTTCAAAACAGATACACATTTGACAAGAAAATAATCTACTATCTACCTATTTTGCAATTGAAATGTTTGACAAGCAGTCAGTTTAGCCCTTTAAGTGCAGTTCCATACATGCTGAAGCTTCAGGATAATAGTAGAGAATAGCTCAGAGCGCAGTAGTTCCCTTTAGGAGCAGGGGTGGTCTGGTCATACAACGCAGGGCGACAATTACAAATTCTACATTGCTCTAAAAAGCAGTCAGCAGACACAGGCTGTCCATCAGCTAATTCCAAACATAACACCCCGTTAGTGAATGGCTATTTAAACAATTCCCTAATATTTTCCTACAACATTGAAACACTTTAGGATGATGCATTTATGATAACATTTGGCAAACTTTAAAAATATATTTACTAAAGGTGTTACTTTTACAAGCATAGAAGAAGTGTGGCACCCCCTGGGCTAAGCAACAGGTGCGTAAGACTGAAAAATTGCCAGAAGCCTTAGGAATAAGAGAATATTAAAGCAAAATGCACAGAGGAAGCTAAAGCAATTCTACTTTCCTATATTGGAGTCAACTGCAATCACCCCTGACTTTTGTTTCCTGCTTTTTAGAGGATTTATGCCTCAAATGACATTTTGTATAATACTGATGTAATAATTATAGTATATAAAAACACTACATAGTGATACTGTATGAGTAGAGGCAAAATGCTACGACTATAAAACTAATATGCTTTGCAAGTACAAAAAGAGAGATTCTAATTAAAGCAAACAAAAATGGTAACAGACTACACCGAAAATGCAAATGTAATATGCAATTGTACCAATGACAGTGTATAGCAGTAACTACAGCAGTTATATATACAGGTATGTGTAGAGGTATTTTCATAATAAATAGAAATGTGGTCTCCTACCGCCACCAACTGGACATTGTGTAGTATGACACACTAGTATTATGTAAGCAAAGCCCAATTGTGTATAATGAAAAGTTATGAAGCTTTCTAGTATTCTTTGAATATCAGGCAGATTTTCCCTTTTTAGATATCTGTGGGGGGTCAGCCTTCATAAACATTATGATCCAATCATTTTATTCTAATAACTACTTTGAGCGCTTCACACACACATTTAGGATTATATATTGGATGTTACAATAGTGTTTATTAGGAATTATACTACTGCACTTTCCATAAAGTTAATCCTGTACATTGTTGGAAATATGTAATAGTAGTGTAGAGATTTATCTGTAGGCCTCACTTATATCTTACAAGTCTCTGAACACATTTAAATGGAAATACCAGAGTATGTTAACGCTAATGAAAATCTGTTTTACTATATTACTCTGTATTTGTAAAATCTATCAACTATGTTTGACACATCTTTTATAGAAATGACTAGAACAAATAGCTGCCAGTCTGACAGTAGTGGATTTCAAGAAGAACCTCCAGAGTCTTTACCTTTACAGGTAACTAATATTTTATTCCGAAGATTCCTGTTGGTATTCATTAGACTAAAGACACTCTCCTTCATTCCCAAACTTTTTTCAGAGCTTTTAAAGGGGTAATCCTATTTCTATCAGCCGATCGCTGCAGGTCCATCAATGAAACCTCCAGCTTTTATCACCTGGGCATGCAGCGAGTGGCCGAGCATTTGTAGAAGAAAATTACATGTCTCCTATTCAAATATATGGGTGACCATGTAATATGGATGTGTCCACCCTTAACTTTCATGGTACAAATTCAATACGTTATAGTGACCTGCTAGAAAAATCCATGACAGGTTGCAATCCACATCACAACTACTTGGTGGCCCCACATAGACACATATAGCATAACCAACTCCCGACAGAGTATCGTGAAATATGTTTTTTTCCCAAAGCTGGTCATCTCACGCCACACATCTCAGGATATGTCGTGCCAAGAGGAAAGGTGAGGAAGGACACGTTTGTACATGGTTGTGCTGAGTCCTCCAGAGCAAGAGTATCACTGTGCTTATTTGGACAGCAAACTCGCCTGACCTAAACCTCATAGAGATTCTATGGGGTATTGTCAAGAGGAAGATGAGAGACACCAGACCCAACAATGCAGATGAGCTGAAGGCCGCTATCAAAGCAACCTGGGCTTCCATAACACCTCAGCAGTGCCACAGGCTGATCACCTCCATACCATGCCGCATTGATGTAGTAATTCAAGCAAAAGGAGCCCCGACCAAGTATTGAGTGCATATACTGTACATACTTTTCAGAAGGCTGACATTTCTGTATTAAAAATCATTTTTGAAATTGGGCTCATGTAATATCCAAATTTTCTGAGACACTAAATTTTGGGTTTTCATTAACTGTTACCATAATCATCTACAGTGAAAGAAAAAAAATGCTGGAAATAGATCACTCTGTGTGTAATGAATCTATATAATATATGAGTTTCACTTGAAGTACTGAAATAAATTAACTTTTTGATGATATTCTAATTCACTGAGAAGGACCTGTATAGTTATTGATAGAAAAACTAAATTTATCTTGGTGGGATAGTCGACAGTACAAGGAACCTAGTGCAGTCTTTTCGTTGACTATCACAACAACTTGAGTACCATTCTTTAGATCATGTTTGTCTATATTTCTCTTTCCACAGAATCTGCATGAAAGTTCAGAAAGTAATGACAGCCAGACTACTCTCAGGGAGAAAACAGATTTCTCTATCTTTCATGATGAAAGTGAAGAATTTGATGACGTCAGCCACTTTACTGAACCTTTGGAGACATATGAAAATATTGCATTGAGTGAACTTCAGACAAAGAAAGTAAAATATAAGTCGTTGTCAATGAACACTGAAAGCAGCGATGATGTGTTTCAAAGTTTTGATAGTCACGCTGATAATGATGACAATATACAAGAAATAGGATGCGAAAAGCCAGCACCAGAAGATACCGGAAATGAAGCAAATACAGATAGCGACGGCTATCTACTACAATGTGAACTGGAGGGTTCAGTCAATGAGGCTCATGTACAGTCCCCAGAGGTTCCCTCAGAAGAAGACTTCCCAGTTTATGTCACACATTACTTAAGCGATATTAAGGAAAGTATCCATGAATCCCCATGTGAGATAAATGATAGTCTAATGCCCGACTTCTCTGAAGAATATGTAAGGGATCTTCGAAACAGTGATAGTGAGAGAGATTCATTTGCAGATGATGAGTGTTCAGTGGAGTTGTTCAACTTAAAATGGACACCATCTCCCACGAGTGATTTACAAAGCTTCAGTTTCCAAGTCCATACCCCAGAAGGATCGGTAGATTACTCAGATAGGGAGCTAAGTACTAGCTACCAAGACAAAAAGAGCACATTTCAAACAGAAATAAATACAAATATTTACAAGTCGGTGACTATTCAGATGTCTTCGAACTGGCTACAAGACACAAATGATGGATCGAATAGACCTAACACTGTTTATAACACAAACACTAACAGAAGTGAAGTGCACACTTTGTTACAGTTCAATACACAACGAAAGGAAGCCTTTAGTCAGACAGATATGGGCTGGTGGAATGAACGCTGTACTAACAATCACTGTTCACATCAAAGGTTCTGCTATCTCACTGAGTCACTGCCATTTAATAACACTCGCTGGAGCCCACATCATTCTCCATGTTCACCACTAAGCACCCATTGTTGTTTTTGCTGTCACTGCCATCACTGCTGTCCTCCAAGACGCCCTACAAGACACAGGCACAATGTATCCGTGAGGCCTTCTGCTCATGTCAACCTAGAGAAAGAGTTATCAGATACTCTGAACTTATTGAGGGAGTCATTGAACACTATATCACTGGTATGTATATCCCACACCACATATTCATCAAGTAGTCAAATAGTGTATATATAATAGTGTTAATATAGTTGTCATCTTTGAAAAATCAGTCATATCTGGTGAGGTCAAATGTCAGAATTTTATCTTTTGTTACGGGTATAATACATTTTATAGGATACAATGCACATTCTACATATACACTAGTATGGATTATTGCAAAGCAATTCCTGTATTTCTTACATAAGGGAAGCTCTTTAACATTGGGAACTATACAGACTGCTGCTGCAGGAAACAGGATTCCTAAATTGATTATTGAACCGGGGAAAACAAAAAACATTTATTCTTTATTTTCAAAAATTCCATTCTGGGATCCAAAAAGAACTGTATGATAAACTCAACTAAATAATAGGTGACTTTTATGTTAGAGCTATGCGTACCAGTGCTTGTACTGGCAAATCAGTAGCTATAACAATAATTTGTAAGAATTTGCATGTACCTGGTTAAATCCAGGTACGTGTTGAGCATCTTCTGAATTCAATAAAGCTTATCCATATTATTTCCGGTGTTTTGTCCAGGATCCTGCTTCTCATAGCAGTTTTTAGCACAGTTCTTAATTTTTCCTTCTACCTCAACTACTACTCCTAATTTTACATCAGAGCTCCATCAAGAATAAGCAGCAGCAGTTTATATTTATATATCTTTAACTAGCGTTTCCAAGCCTCCCTACCTTTGAATCACAAATATTTCACTGGATATTTAGGAACATGTGATACACTATATGATAACAAGAGCTTTATTTCCCTCTCCTATCTGTTGCGCTTTAGGAGCAGTTTAGTAGGTGTAATTATACCCACAAGTATGACTCGATTTTGGTAACAGACTGACACTGACTATACTTTTATGTTAAAAAACACTTGGCAGCTGTCTTTCAGAAACAGTGCCACCCATGTCCAGGGGTTATGTGTGGTATTGCATTGCATCCCTATCGCTTTCAGTAAAGCTAAGCTGCAATACCACACAATAATCCATGTGTGTGCAGGGCTTGCAGTGTTTTTGAAAGAAGGCAGCCATGTTCTTCTAATCCTATACAATGCCTTTAATCACTATATAATATGTACAACTTTCTAATATACTCTGTTTCAATTTATTCAGATCCTGAAAAACACTGAGCTTGTAGTCATGTTTCTGACTGCAGAAGCATATGTTTGGTTAGGGGGAAAAAATATCCAGCCAGATCCTGTGACATACTGTACCCATAGATTTTTATGGGCCAAACGTATGCCAAGAGTTTTGTTTTAGCATAGGTTTGATAGCTAAATATTTAGATTGTTTCTTGACAGACAAACTGTGCTATACTGTTGAGTGCTGCAGAAAAACTCTATATATTAAAGGAGTTGTCTGGGCATTTTATACAGATTTTATACTGATGACCTATTCACAGGATATGATGGGTGGGGGTCCAACACCAGGACCCGCACCTATCAGCTGTTCCAGCAGCCTCCAGCACCGGAAGGTATGCAGTGGTTGGTGCCAGAAGCAGATGGCTCCATACACTGTATATGGCGGGACCGCAATACTGCAGCTCTGCACCTATTCACTTCATATCCTATGGATAGGTTATCAGTATGAAAAACCGCCCCATGCCTATACAACCCCTTTAAGATGTACTATTTTGTACAATGAAAGTCAACGACAGACATATGCAATGCATTGGCATACAGTTAAAGAGGCTCTGTCACCAGATTTTGCAACCCCTATCTGCTATTGCAGCAGATAGGCGCTGCAATGTAGATTACAGTAACGTTTTTATTTTTAAAAAACGAGCATTTTTGGCCAAGTTATGACCATTTTTGTAATTATGCAAATGAAGCTTGCAAAAGTCCAAGTGGGCGTGTTTAAAAGTAAAAGTCCAAGTGGGCGTGTATTATGTGCGTACATCGGGGCGTTTTTAATACTTTCACTAGCTGGGCGCTCTGAAGAGAAGTAACATCCTCTTCTCTTCAGAACGCCCAGCTTCTGACAGTGCAGATCTGTGACGTCACTCACAGGTCCTGCATCGTGACGGCCACATCGGCACCAGAGGCTACAGTTGATTCTGCAGCAGCATCAGCGTTTGCAGGTAAGTCGATCTTACCTGCAAACGCTGATGCTGCTGCAGAATCAACTGTAGCCTCTGGTGCCGATGTGGCCGTCACGATGCAGGACCTGTGAGTGACGTCACAGATCTGCACTGTCAGAAGCTGGGCGTTCTGAAGAGAAGAGGATGTTACTTCTCATCAGAGCGCCCAGCTAGTAAAAGTATTAAAAACGCCCCGATGTACGCACATAATACACGCCCACTTGGACTTTTACTTTTAAACACAACACTTGGATTTTTGCAAGCCTCATTTGCATAACTACAAAAATGGTCATAACTTGGCCAAAAATGCTCGTTTTTTAAAAATAAAAACGTTACTGTAATCTACATTGCAGCGCCTATCTGCTGCAATAGCAGATAGGGGTTGCAAAATCTGGTGACAGAGCCTCTTTAAGGTCTCTTTTACATGGCAGTGTTTTGGTCAGTATCAAAAATTGGAAGATTAAACTAGGAGTAGAACCGACACAAAAAAAAGTATAATGGAAAGATTTGTACCTCTTCTGTGTTTTGGCCCCACTCCTGGTTTTCGGTCACAATTACTGAGGCAAAGTTCTAGCAAAAATACTGCCATGTTAAAGTGGCCTTAAGTTGAGCATATGTTTTTTGATACCTCTGTATGCCCCAAACGTGGTGTGAATAGAGCCTTAGGGTATGTTCACACGGCAGTGTCCGTAACAGCTGAAATTACGGGGATGCTTTCAGGAGAAAACATCCCCGTAATTTCAGCCGTAACGGCATGTGCAGGCGCTTGAACACCGCGACCATTACGGACGTAATTGGCGCTGCTTTTCATTGGAGTCAATGAATAACGGCTCCAATTACGCCCCAAGAAGTGACAGGTCACTACTTTGACGCGGGCGTCTATTTACGCGCCGTCTTTTGACAGCGGCGCGTAAATATATGCCTCGTGTGAACAGACAAACGTCAGCCCATTGCTTTCAATTGGCAGATGTTTGTCAACGCTATCGAGGCGCATTTTTCGGACGTAATTCGGGGCAAAAACGCCCGAATTACATCCGTAATTAGTATGTGTGAACATACCCTTACATATTCAAGGCTGGGTTCCCACATGGCGTAAATGCTGCAGAATTTCTGCAACAAAATTCTGTTTGAAAATTCTGCAGTATTTACAGTATGACCATAGCGAATGAGATTTAGAAAATCTCATGCCCACGCTGCGGAAAAAAGGCAGAAAAGTCGCACGAAAAGTGTTCTGCTGTGCGACTTTCAATTCTGCAACATGTCAATTTGTGCAGTGGGTTCTGTGCAGAGATGCTGTGTAATTGGCAACAGATTTGAGTTGTTGCGGTTTTTACAGCGTTTACACAGCGCAAACGCAATTAAAACCACTGGAAATCTGGAGGTGCACGAACACTTTGTTATAATCAATGTTTAGCAGTAAATCTGCAGGTAAAATCGCAGCAACTCACTATTTCACTATTTAATGCGGATTTCTGTGACAGATTTATCTGCATTTTTTTTTAGATTCCACTTCATATTTTCTGTTGCAGAGAGTCTGCAGCGTATCCTGTGTGTGGGAACATACCCATAGGGTATAAACACACAGGACAGATACGCTACGTAAAAGCACACAGCATATTCGCCCTGGAACCCGCAGGCTTGTCCGCTGCAGATATCCTGCAGGAATTGTAAAAAAAAAGTTTATACTTACACCGGCCGTAGTCATGGCAACGTGTCCCTCTCTTCTGAGCGTAGCCCGGCTTCTTGGTAGGACGCTGTAGTCCATGCGACCGCTGCAGCCTTTGATTGACTACACCAGTCACATGGGATAAAACATCATCCCAGGAGGCCGGGCTACGCTCAGAATAGAGGATTGCATCGTGTGGAGTACGGGGATAAGTATAAGCTTTTTTATTCATTTAAAATTAAAAGTAATTTTTCTTTTCTCTCACTTGCGATTCTTGCAGCAGAATCGCAGCGTTTCCGCCGCAAAAGTCGCAAAACATACCTCTTTGTTGCGGGTTTTACCTCCCCTTTCAATTCAATGGGCAAAATGCGCAACAGAAGAGCAGCAATTCCACAGCATAAATTAAGATGCTGCAGCTTAAAAAACTGCACCACAGATCAATTTATGAACAGTTTTTTTACTGATTTTTTTCTGCGGCGTGTGGATTAGATTTGTTGAAATCTTGCCCACACTGCTGCTACTGTACTACGCTTATATTTTTTGCAATTAAATCCCTTGTGGAAAATCTGCAGTGTTAACGCCAAGTGTGTTCCTAATTTTAGGGTTTGCTCACATGTGGCAGATTTCTATTGCAGATATTTCTGGAACGGAAATCTATTCCAAACTTCTGAATGATGGTTGTAAAAATCACATGCAAATGCTACAGAAACAACGGTGTGAACGTGTGAACATACCACAATATTCCTCACAGCTAAGAGATGGAAATAATTGTAACAGTCTGTTAACAGCTGTATTTTCTCAATCCCCTATAAACTAAACCCAGCAGCAGCACATATGTCTTTCCTGTCCTGATAATTTGCCGCAATTTCTCAGTGTAAATAAGGCTAAAATGACACAGCGTTCAGAGTTTACATTTGGAGCTGCAGGACCCCAATGCATACTGGCCAAACATATTTGAAAAGGGCACCTTTTTGGCATATGTCTGGCCATTAAATTTTAACGGCAGGTCGACATATAAATTGGGCAATTTTACTGGCATATACAGGGGTGAACCTAGCCCCTATGCTGCCTGAGGCGAACTATAAAAAGACGCCCCCCCCCCCCAATCTATCAGAGTTTTCTCATTACTAGCTTTACACAACAAACACACAATATATAATTTTTTTTAAAATAAGAAAACATTTGTTGGTTATTTGTTAAAGTTCTGTTTAACCCCTTCCCGACATTTGTCGTAAGTATACGACATGGAAAGCCGGTGCTTCCCGCAAAATGTCGTATACTTACGCCAAATGTTTGGCAACGGCTCAGAAGCTGAGTCGGTGCCATCATCCCCGGATGTCAGCTGTATCTGACATCGAAATTAACTGAAATTAGCTTCGATCCCCACCATTAACCCCTTCAATGCAGCGTTCAAACGTGATCGCTACATTTAAGCTGCTTGCAGCTCATCGGAACCCCAGCAATTAAATTGCCGGGGTTTCGGTGGCTGCAATGGTCACCGGAGGCCTAATACTGGCTTCCCGGTCTGCCTAGCATGGAAGCCGGTCAAGATCCGCCCGGCGGCGGAGCCTGATTGGCTTCCGTAGCCGCCGGCAAGATGGCGCTGGCTCAGGAGCTGATCCGGCGTCATCAGCGGTGGAAGTCAGCTGTATGTTACAGCTAACAGGGACCTGTAATGGCAGGAACCGGAGCTAGCTCCGATCCCTGCCATTAACCCCTTCGATGCAGCAATCGAAAGCGATTGCTGCATCTTAGCGGTTGCTAGCAGATCGCCAGCCCTGACAGGCAATCAGGACTGGCGACTGCTGCTATGGCAACAGGAGACACAATGGCCTCCTGCTCTGCCATTACGGAAGCCGAGTAGGCCCCGCCGGGAGGCGAAGCCTAATCGGCTTGCTGTCAGTGAATAACTGACAGATCTAATACATTGCACTACGTAGGTAGTGCAATGTATTAGAAAAAAAAAAAAACTGACAGTTGGACCGTCAAGTCCCTTAGTGGGACTTGAGAGAAAGTGTAAAAAAAAGTATAAAAAAGTGTAAAAAAAAAAAATGAAAAAAGAAAAGTTTATTTCAAGTAATAAAATAAAACACAATCGCCCTTTTTCTCTTATCAAGTCCTTTATTATTGAAAAATAATAATAAACCATACGTATTTGGTATCGCCGCGACCATAACGACCTGAGGTATCAAAATATTATATTATTTATTGCACGCGGTGATCAGCGTAAAAAAAAAAAACTTAAAAAACTTTACCAGATTTTCTGTTTTTTGGTCACTTTGACCTACAAATATTGGAATAAAAAGTGATCAAAAAGTCGCACGTATCCAAAAATGGTACCTATAAAAACTATAGCTCGTCTCGCAAAAAACAAGCCCTCATACAGCTCCGTAGACAAAAAAGTTAAAAAGTTATGGTTCTCACAACTTGGCGACAGAAAAAATACATTCTTTTTACAAAAATAATTTTATTGTTCAAAAAGTTATAAAACATAAAAAAGTGCCTTAAATTAGGTATCGCCGGAATCGTACTGACCCGCAGAATAAAGTTAACATGTAATTTATAATGCATGGTGAACGCTGTATAAAAAAAACCCTAAAAAAATGATGCCAGAATTGCGCTTTTTTGTTTACCTGGCCTCCCAAAAAAATAGGATAAAAGGTGATCAAAAAGTCACATGTACCCCAAAATGGTACCAATAATAACTACAGCTCGTCCCACAAAAAAAAAGACCTCATACCACTACGTCTATGAAAAAATAAAATTAATTAAGGCTCCAATAAGTCAGGAAATAAGAAATATGCAGTTCTGCCGACCCGAGGGGAACATTTCTTCTGTTTCAAGAAGCGATTTATCAAGGACCTAAAATTAGTGAACCAGGAAGGGGAGGGCCCAAACATATCTGCTGGAAGCGAGGGTGCCCGTATTATACCAGGACAACACTTTCCCAGCAAAATTCCCCAAACTGCAACGTTGCGGAGTGTGGACCAAAAGGGGGATAAGAAAGGATGCCATATATCAGTGTGATACCGGCCTGTGCAGAAAGGATTCTGACACAGCGTAACACACATCTATGGATCATTTTATTGTTTTTTTACCCCATTATTATGCCACCTGACTATGCCCCTGATGTACTCTGCCCAGCTTACATGTACCCCCACATTATTAATGGAAACACCAGCAATAATCAAACAAATCAACTACCAAGCAAAATCCGCTCTCCAAAAGCCAAATGGCGCTCTCTCCGCTCTGAACCCCACAATGTGCCCAAACAGCAGTTTCCTTCCACATATATGGCATGGTCATACCCGGGAGAACCCTTTTAACAATTTTTGGGGTGTGTGTCGACAGTGGCATAAGCTGGGCATTACATATTTGTCACTGAAATGGCATATCTAGGGAAAAATATAAATTTTTAATTTGCACCATCCGCAGTGCAATCATTTATGGAAAAGACCTGTGGGGTGAAAATGCTCACTACACCTCTTAATAAATGCCTTGAGGGGTGTAGTTTCTAAATGGGGTCACTTCTCAGGGGTTTATTTTTATTATTTCACATCTGAGCCTCTGCAGTTGTGAACCAATACTTTGTAAATTGCCAAATTAGGCCTCAATTTTACATGGTACGCACTCCTGAGCCTGGTCGAATGTCCAGGCAAAAGATTAGTGCCCCATGTAGGGTATTTCTAAAACCGGGAAACACCGCATAATAATTAGAGAGCTGTCTTGTTATGGTGGCACAAGCTGGGCACCACATATTGGCATATCTATGGAAAAAATCCGATTTTCACTCTGCAACATCGAGTGCGCACTAATTTCTACAAAACACCTGCAGGGTTAAAATGCTTACTACACCCTTAGGTAAATGCATTGAGGGGTGTAGTTTCCAAAATTGGGTCACTTCTGGGGGGTTTCCACAGTTTTGGGCCCACAGGCACCCAGAAACCAATCCAGCAACATCTGCACTCCAAATGGCGCTCCTTCCCTTCTGAGCTCTGCCGTGTGCCCAAACAGCCATTTATAACCACATATGGGGTATTGCCGTACTCGGGAGAAATTGCATTACAAATGTTGGGTTCTTTTTTTCCTTTATTTGTTGAGAAAATGAAAAAAAGCTACGTCTTATTGAAGAAAAAGGATTGTTTTTATTTTCACTGCCCAATTCTAATAAATTCAATGAAACATCTGTGGGGTCAAAATGCTTACTACGCCCCTAGATGAACTTCTCAAGAGCTGTAGTTTCCTAAATGGAATCACTTTTTGGGCGTTTTCATTGTTTTGTCCCCTCAGGGGCTTTGCAAATGTGACATGGCCCCTGCAAATGTGACATGGCCGCTGAATGTGATCTCAAAAGCCAAATAGCACTCTTTCCCTTCTAAGCCCTGCCGTGTGTCCAAACAGCCGTTTATTACCAGATGGGAGGTATTGTTTTACTCGGGAGAAATTGCTTTACAAATTTTATGGTGTTTTTTCTCCTTCAGTTCTTGTGGAAATGAGAAAAATTAGCTAAAACTACATTTTCTTTGAAAAAATTTAGATTGTCATTTTCAGGGCCTACTTCCAATAATTTCTGAAAAAAACCAGTGGGGTCGAAACGCTTACTATACCCCTAGATAATTTCCTTAATGGGAGTAGTTTCCAAAATGGGGTCACTTGTGGGGGTTTTCCACTGTTTTGTCCCCTCAGGGGCTTTGTAAATGTGACATGGCCTCCGCAAACCATTCCTGCTAAATTTGAGCTCCAAAAGCCAAATAGCGCTCTTTTAATTCTAAGCCCTGTCGTGTGTCCAAACAGCCGTTTATTACCACATGTGGGGTATTGTTTTACTCGGGAGAAATTGGTTTACAAATTTTGCGGTGCTTTTTCTCCTTTAGTCCTTGTGGAAATGAGAAAAAAAATCGCTAAACCCACATTTTCTTTGAAAAAATGTAGATTTTAATTTTCACGGCCTAATTCCAATAATTTCTGTAAAAAACCTGTGCTGTCAAAATGCTCACTATACCACTAGATAATTTCCATGAGGTGTGTAGTGTCCCAAATGGGGTCATTTTTGGGGGATTTTCACTGTTTTGGCACAGCAAGAGCCCTTCAAACCTGACATAGTGCCTAAAATATATTCTAATAAAAATAAGGCCCCAAAATCCACTAGGTACTCTTTTGCTTCTGAGGCCGGTGCTTCATTCCAGTAGCACGCTACGGCCACATGTGGGATATTTCCAAAAACTGCGGAACCTGGGAAATAAATATGGAGTTGCATTTCTCTGGTGAAACCTTCTGTGTTATAAAAAACATTGTATTACAAATTAATTTCTGCAAAAAAATATGAAATTTGTAAATTTCACCTCTTCTTTGCTTTAATTCCTGTAAAATGTCTAAAGGGTTAAGACATTTTCTAAATGCTGTTTTGAATACTTTGAGGGGTGAAGTTTTTAAAATGGGGTGACTTTTTTGGGGTTTCTAATATATAAGGCCCTCAAAGCCACTTCACAACTGAACTGGCCACTGTAAAAATAGCCTTTTGAAATTTTCTTGAAAATGTGAGAAATTGCTGCTAAAGTTCAAAGCCTTGTAACGTCCTAGAAAAATAAAACAATGTTCAAAAAACGATGCCAATCTAAAGTAGACATATGGGGGATGTTAATTAGGAACAATTTTGTGTGTTATAACTGCCTGTCTTACAAGCAGATACATTTAAATTGAGAAAAATGCAAATTTTTGCAATTTTTCGCAAAATTTTGGTGTTTTTCCACAATTAAATACTGAACATATCGAACAAATTTTGCCAGTAACTTAAAGTCCAATGTGTCACGAGAAAACAATCTCAGAATCGCTTGGATAGGTGAAAGCATTCCGAAGTTATTACCACATAAAGTGAAACATGTCAGATTTGAAAAATGAGGCTCTGTCAGAAAGGTCAAAAGTGGCCAAAGAGGGAAGAGGTTAATGTATAGAAAAGATGTAAGGAATTCTTCTTACTGTATTACTTTATTATCATAGATCAACAACGCAGCATTATCACTGAAAATGGTTTAACGCATCTTCTATGCCCCCTTTTTATTACCTAATTGACTTATGATTTTTAACTGAGTTCAGTGGCTCGGCGTGGACGACATGATGCAGTGACGTCATCGTGCCGGTCAGTTGACGTCATCAGCGTGCTCCCGATCTCTTGTAGACCTCAGGTCTAAAACTACAAGAGCAAACGACGGAGCAGGGAGCCAATGGCCAGGGGTTGGCTGGCAAATTTTAGTCTGGGGGGCAAGCACCCAGCACTGGCCCAAGAGTAGCGGCCCATTCTGGGGGCACTGGGCAATTGGCGAGTTTGCCCCCCTAACACCGCTACGGAAGAACTCTGCTATCTGTCAACGGATAAATCATCCGCCAGGAGGAAAAACGTTTCTTGTTAGCGGAGTACAAGAAAGCCTCACCTGGGAATTAGACTTTCTTGTACTCAGCCATGGGGCAACATTTTTCCCTCTGGCGGATGACTTTTCAGTTGATAGGTAGCAGAGTTACATGAAGGGGAATTATTTTTACTTGACCTCTAGTTTCAATTGTGGCAAATTTAAGGTTTTTTTAAATTTTATACTGCTAACTTTTTTTTAGTAGGTTCCGCTGGACCGTTTGGACTACGTCGTAGATTCATTGGACTACTTCGATGATCTACTTTTTTAAAAAATAAAATGGTGAAAGAGTGTTGCTTGGGGGAGTTTAGATTTCAATAAAAAAATGTTTTTCTTATGTCTGTTATTTTTAATACTTTATTATGGCCTTAGTAATGGCTGCTGTCTGATTGAGAGCGTCCATTACCAAGAAGGGGCTTAGTGTTAGCCAGTAAAAAGGCTATCACTAACCCCTATTATTACCCCAGTTCTCACTGCCGCGAGGGGAGTGCGATCCAGTACCCGACCATCTGAAGCGACGGTAAGGTAGCAGGGCGGCCACAGGCTGGGAAGGGACAAAAACCGTTGCCCTTTCCACCCTGGTAATGCTAGGCTACAGCTGCTTTATTGTATCTGGCTGGTTATGAAAAATAGCAGGAACAATACGTCATTTAAAAAATAAAAATAATAGAAAAAAAATTACGTGAGATCCCCTCCATTTTTCATAACCAGCCAGATACAATAAAGCAGCATCAGCCTATCATTACCAGGTTGGGAAGGGCCATGGTTTTTGGCCATTCCGAGCCTGATATTACCAGCCTGCGGCCACCCCAGTGGCCGCCCTTCACTTCAGACGGTCGGGTGCTGGATCGTACCTGACTCTTCCCGTTACTCCTGGTGGCGGTGGGTACCGGGGTAATAATAGGGGTTAGTTGCAGCTTTATTACTGGCTAACACTAAGCCCTTTCTTAGTAATGGACGCTCTCAATCAGACAGCTGCCATTACTAAGGCAGTAATGAAGTATTGAAAAACAGAGACATAAAGAAATTTATTTTATTGAAATAACAACTCTTCCACACAATCCACTTTAACCATTTTATTAAAAAAAAAAAACAAAACTTAAATCAGCGAAGTAGTCCAACGAATCTACGACGTAGTCCAAATGGTACAGCGGAACCTGCAAAACAAAAATTTGCAGTATGAAAAATAAAAATAAAGATGGCTGCCCCCACAAAAGTACAAACATATGAATAAATAGTTACCTTCGGGAACATATTAAAATAATTATAAAAATTGGGCCTATAAAATAAAACATATAAAATAAAAAATTATAACACCTTTCTTTTAAAAAGAACCTTTCACCTCCCCATACATGTGCAGCTGAGTGTAGCATGTAATGGGGAGGGCTGCACACTTTAAAAAAAAAATCCTAGCCTCCTTCGTTATTTAGCTATCGGTGCTGTAATATTTGGCGCCAGATCTTTAAATAACCCCATGAACTGTCAATGGGGAGGTAATTGGCAAGGGGGCGTGTAACATCGCTGTGACACTGTCCAATTAGCAACGGACAGCGTTACAGCAAGAGCTGGAGAGAGAGCATGTGCGCGCGCAGCTCCGCCACCACTACGGAACAGAAGAGGAGAAGAAGAGTGTGAATTCTTCTGTTTCATGGCATCGGAGCTGTGCGTGCACTCACGCTCTCACTCTTTAGCTCACATAGTATTGTACTTGCCTGCCGAGAGCTGAAGAGTGAGAGCGTGTGCGCGCGAAATATTACGGCACCGATATCTAAGTAAGGAAAGAGGGTAGGAAAAAAAAAGTTAAGTGCCCCAGAGTTTGTGCAGCCCTGACCATTACATGCTGCACTCAAAAGCACATCTATGGGGAGGTGAAAGGTTCTCTTTAAAGTGTAAAACGAAGCAGCAGAAGTGCTCGGGTGAGCGGTGTGCCGCTTCAATTCTGTTTGGCTTTCCTTGGAGCAGTGTACGGGCTCAATATAAAGTCTATGAGTCCGTACACCGCTCACTCGGCTGAAAGTCGATCATAAATGAAGCGGCACAGCGCTCACCCAAACACTTCTGCTGCTTCTTTTTAGAGATCGTGGGGGGGTCTCAGTGTTCAGTCCCCCACCGATGAAAACTTCGAACATGTCACTATGACATGATAAAAGTTTAGTTACAGTTTAACCCCTTCCCTCTTTGGCCACTTTTGACCTTCCTGACAGAGCCTCATTTTTCAAATCTGACATGTGTCACTTTATGTGGTAATAACTCCGGAATGCTTTCACCTATCCAAGCGATTCTGAGACTGTTTTCTCGTGACACATTGCACTTTAAGTTACTGGCAAAATTTGATTGATATGTTCAGTATTTAATTGTGAAAAACACCAAAATTTAGCTAAAAATTGCAAACATTTGAATTTTTCTCAATTTAAATGTATCTGCTTGAAAGACAGGCAGTTATAACACACAAAATTGTTGCTAATTAACATCCCCCATATGTCTACATTAGATTGACATCATTTTTTGAACATTCTTTTATTTTTCTATGACATCACAAGGCTTAGAACTTTAGCGGCAATTTCTCACATTTTCAAGAAATGTGCCAGTTCAGTTATGAAGTGGCTTTGAGGGCCTTATATATTAGAAACCCCCAAAAAGTCACCCAATTTTAAAAACTTCACCCCTCAAAGTATTCAAAACAGCATTTAGAAAATGTCTTAACCCTTTAGACATTTCACAGGAATTAAAGCAAAGAAGAGGTGAAATTTACAAATTTCATATTTGTTGCCCAGTTTCTGCAGTTTTAGGAAATATCCCACATGTGGCCGTATCGTGCTACTGGACTGTAGCACCGGCCTCAGAAGCAAAGGAGTACCTAGTGGATTTTGGGGCCTTATTTTTGTTAGAATATATTTTAGGCACCATGTCAGGTTTGAAGGGCTCTTGCGGTGCCAAAACAGTGAAAATCCCCCAAAACCGACCCCATCTGGGAAACTACACACCTCAAGGAAATTATGTAGGGGTATAGTGAGCATTTTGACAGCACAGACTTTTTACAGAAATTATTGGAAGTAGGCCGTGAAAATTAATATCTACATTTTTTCAAAGAAAATGTAGGTTTAGAGATTTTTTTTCTCATTTCCACAAGGACTAAAGGAGAAAAAGCACTGCAAAATTTGTTAAGCAATTTCTCCCGAGTAAATCAATACCCCACATGTGGTAATAAACGGCTGTTTGGAGACACGGAGTGGCTTAGAAGGGAAAGAGCGCTATTTGGCTTTTGGAGCTCAAATCTAGCAGGAATGGTTTTCGGAGGCCATGTCACATTTGCAAAGCCCCTGATGGGACAAAACAGTGGAAACTCCCCACAAGTGACCCCATTTTGGAAACTACACCCATTGAGGAAATTATCTAGGGGTATAGTGAGTGTTTTGACCCCACAGGTTTTTTGCAGAAATTATTGGAAGTAGGCCCTGAAAATGACAATCTAAATTTTTTCAAAGAAAATTTAGTTTTAGCTAATTTTTTCTCATTTCCACAAGGACTGAAGGAGAAAAAGCACTACAAAATTTGTAAAACAATTTCTCCCGAGTAAAACACTACCCCACATGTGGAAATAAACGGCTGTTTGGACACCCGGCAGGGCTGAGAAGGGAAAGAGCGCTATTTGGCTTTTGGAGCTCAAATTTAGCAGGAATGGTTTGCGGAGGCCATGTCACATTTACAAAGCCCCTGAGGGGACAAAACAGTGGAAACCCCCCACAACTGACCCCATTTTGGAAACTACACCCATTGAGGAAATTATCTAGGGGTATAGTGAGCATTTTGACCCCACAGGTTTTTTGCATAAATTATTGGAAGTAGGCCCTGACAATGACAATCTAATTTTTTTCAAAGAAAATGTAGGTTTAGCTAATTTTTTCTAATTTCCACAAGGACTGAAGGAGAAAAAGCACCGTAAAATTTGCAAAGCAATTTCTAGCGAGTAAAACAATACCCCACATGTGGTAATAACCGGCTGTTTGAACACACGGCGGAGCTTAGAAGGGAAAGAGCATTATTTGGCTTTTGGAGATCACATTTAGCAGGAATGGCTTGCGGAGGCCATGTCACATTTGCAAAGCCGCTGAGGTGACAAAACAATGTATACGCCCACAAAGTGACTCCATTTAGGAAACTACACCTCTTGAGGAATTCATCTAGGGGTGTAGTGACCGTTTTGACCTCACAGATGTTTCATAGAATTTATTAGAATTGGGCAGTGAAAATAAAAACAATCCTTTTTCTTCAGAAAGACGTAGCTTTAGCGCAAATTTTTTTTATTTTATCAACAAATAAAGGAAAAAAAGAACCCAACATTTGTAAAGCAATTTCTCCCGAGTACGGCAATACCCCATATGTGGTCATAAACTGCTGTTTGGGCAAACGGCAGGGCTCACAAGGGAAGGACCGCCATTTGGAGTGCAGATGTTGCTGGATTGGTTTCTGGGCGCCTCTGAGCCCAAAACAGTGGAAACCCTCCAGAAGTGACCCAATTTTGGAAATTACACCCCTAAATGCATTTACCTAGAGGTGTAGTAAGCATTTTAACCCTGCAGGTGAGTGGCAGAAATTGGTGTGCACTCGATGTTGCAGAGTGAAAATGGGATTTTTTTTCCGTAGATATGCAAATATATGGTGCCCAGCTTGTGCCACCATAACAAGACAGCTCTCTAAATATTATGCTGGGTTTCCCGGTTTTAGAAACACCCTACATGGGGCACTAATCTTTTGCCTGGACATTCGACCAGGCTCAGGAGTGAAAGCGTACCATGTAAAATTGAGGCCTAATTTGGCGATTTACAAAGTATTGGTTCATAATTGCAGAGGCTCAGATGTGAAATAATAAAAAGAAAACCCTGAGAAGTGACCCCATTTGGAAACTACACCCCTCAAGGCATTTATTAAGGGGTGTAGTGAGCATTTTCACCCCACAAGTCTTTTCCATAAATGATTGCACTGCGGATAGTGCAAATTAAACATTTATATTTTTCCCTAGATATGCCATTCAGTGGCAAATATGTCATGCCCAGCTTATGACACTGGAGACACACACCCCAAAAATTGTTAAAAGGGTTGTCCCGGGTATGACGATGCCATATATGTGGAAGGAAACTGCTGCTTGGGCACGCTGTAGGGTTCAGAGCGGAGGGAGCACCATTTGCCTTTTGGAGAGCGGATTTTGCTTGGTAGTAGTTTTGTTTGAGTATTGCTGATCTTTTCATTTATAATATGGGGGTACATGTAAGCCGGGCGGAGTATATAAGGGGCATAGTCAGGTGGTATAATAATGGGGTAAAAAAACAATAAAATTATCCATAGATGTGAGTTACGCTGTGAAGCAATCCTTTCTGCACAGGCCAGTGTCGCACTGATAAATGGCGTCCTTTTTTATCCCCCTTTTGGTCCACACTCCGCAACTTTGCAGTTTGGGGAATTTTGCTGTGAAGTGTTGTCCTAATACAATACGGGCACCGTCGCTTCCAGCGGATATGTTTGAGCTCTCCCCTTCCTGGTTCCCTAATTTTAGGTCCTTGATAAATCGCCTCTTGAAACAGAATAAATGTTCCCCTCGGACCTGCACAACTGCATATTTTTTTATTTCCTGATGTATTGGAGCCATAACTAATTTTATTTTTCATAGACGTAGTGGTATGAGGGCTGGTTTGTTGTGGGACGAGCTGTAGTTATTATTGGTACCATTTTGGAGTACATGCGACTTTATGATCACCTTTTATCCTATTTTTTGGAAGGCCAGGTAAACAAAAAAACGCAATTCTGGCACAGCTTTTTTAGTTTTTTTTATACAGCACTCACCATGCGTTATAAATTACGTTATCTTTATTCTGCGGGTCAGTACGATTCCGGTGATACCTAATTTATAGCACTTTTTTATGTTTTACAACTTTTTGCACCATAAAATTACTTTTGTAAATAGAATGTCTTTTTTCTTTCGCCAAGTTGTGAGAACCATAACTTTTTAATTTTTTGGTCGACGGAGCAGTATGAGGGCTTGTTTTTTGCGGGACAAGCTATAGTTTTTATAGGTACCATTTTTGGATATGTTCGACTTTTTGATCACTTTTTATTCTAATATTTGTAGGGCAAAGTGACCAAAAAACAGAAACTCTGGTAAAGTTTTTTAAGTTTTTTTTTACGCTGTTCACCGCGTGCAATAAATAATATAATATTTTGATACCTCAGGCCGTTATGGTCGCGGCGATATCAAATACGTATGGTTTATTATTCTTTTTCAATAATAAAGGACTTGATGAGAGTAAAAGGGGGATTGTGTTTTATTTTATTAATTGAAACTTTTATTGTTTTCAAACTTTTATTTTTTGCACTTTTCTTTACACTTTTTTATACTTTTTTTACACTTTTTCTCAAGTCCCACTAGGGGACTTGAAGGTCCAATGGTCAGATTTTTTTTTTTCTAATACATTGCACTACCTACATAGTGCAATGTATTAGATCTGTCAGTCATTCACTGACAGCAAGCCGATTAGGCTTTGCCTCCCGGCGGGGCCTAAATCGGCTTCCGTAATGGCAGAGCAGGAGACCATTGTGTCTCCTGTTGCCATAACAGCAGTCGCCAGTCCTGATTGCCTATCAGGGCTGGCGATCTGCTAATAACCGCTACGATGCAGCAATCGCTTTCGATTGTTGCATCGAAGGGGTTGATGGCAGGGATCGGAGCTAGCTCCGGTTCCTGCCATTACAGGTTGATGTCAGCTGTAACATACAGCTGACTTCCACCGCTGATGACGCCGGATCAGCTCCTGAGCCGGCGCCATCTTGCCGGCGGCTACGGAAGCCGATCAGGCTCCGCCGCCGGGCGGATCTTGACCGGTTTTGGTGCTAGGCAGACCTGGAGGCCAGTATTAGGCCTACGGTTGCCATTGCAGCCACCGGAACCCCAGCAATTTCATTGCTGGGGTTCCGATGAGCTGCAAACACCTTAAGTGCAGCGATCGCGTTTGAGCGCTGCACTTAAGGGGTTAATGGCGGGGATCGAAGCTAATTTCGGTCCCCGCCATTACAGCCGGATGTCAGCTGTCAGATACAGCTGAGATCCGGCGATTATGGCACCGACTCAGCTTCTGAGCTGGTGCCAAACATTTGTCGTAAGTATACTACATTTTGCGGGAAGCACTGGCTTTCCATGACGTATACTTACAACAAATGTCTGGAAGGGTTTAAAGGCTATGTACACCTTTAAAAACATATTTTATATATATATGTATATATATATATATCAATGAAGTTGTCTATCAATGCGATTGGTGCAAGTTTTAATTACTTTTTAATGGAAATTATTGTTACTTTTTGAGATACAGCTGCTTTGTATCCTGTATACAGAGCATCTGTATATAGCGCTGAGACCTGAATCCATTAGGTCGCCTATTATCTATCACATCTAAGTTATGAACTTAGATGTGATCAGTAACAGCTCGATCCTGGAGGACCGGCTGACACTGAATCAGTCAGTCCCGCTGACATGACGGATACAGGTTTCAGCGCTATATACATTATATGCATATATATATATATATATATATATATATATATATATATATATATATATATATATATATATATATATATGTATTTGAATTAGCGGGGGCAGGTTTATGGGGAAGGATTAGGGCCTGTTCACATCAGTGTTGGCTTTCCATTCCGGGGTTTCCGTCTGAGGTTTCCGTCGGGTGAACCCCGCAACGGAAAGTCAAACTGAAACCAAAGCTTCCGTTTCCGTCACCATTGATGTCAATGGTGACGGAAACATTGCTAATGGTTTCCGTTCATCACCTTTACGGCAGGTTTCCGTTTTTCTGACGGAATCAATAGCGCAGTCGACTGCGCTAATGGTGACGGAAATGGAAGCTGTGGTTTCAGTTTGACTTTCCGTTGCGGGGTTACCCCCGACGGAACCCCGGAACAGAAAGCCAACGCTGATGTGAACTGGCCCTTATACTGCGCTCATCTTCCTTCCCCTACTAATTTAAAAGGGGTCGGCCAACGCTGGGGGGCCGGGAGTATACTGAAAGGGGGGGTCTGGGCGTTTTACTGACAGCAGAGAGCTCTATAGGGGGGAATTATCCCCCCCATAGAACCCTGACTAGCCTCTATACTGCAAGGTTAGGGGGGATCTGAGCATCTGACTGACTGCTCTAAAGGGGGGGGCAGAATCCCCCCCTATAGAGCCCTCTGCAGTAAGTCAGACGCTCAGACCAGACCCCCCCTCCCACTAATCCTTCCATTATAGTGATGTGAGGGCTCTATGGGGTGGATTATTCCAGCCCCATAGAGCCCTTTGCTGTTGGTAAAATGCTCAGACCCCCCCTTGCAGTAAACTCCCGGGTCCCGGTCCCAGCGAAGGCAGGAACGTACATCGTGCGTCTCGTCTCATCTCGTCATTTCTCGTCGCTCGGACCGCTACTCCTTAGGCATGTGCTGCGTACAGCGTCAGAGAGGAGGAGGAGTGTTACAGACGTGCCCATCATGCGGCACGTCTGCTATGTGTGTCTGCATGGCCCCTCCCCCCGGTCCAGTCCGTCCCTGGCTGAAAGTGCCCCCCCCCCCCCCGATTTCGGGTAGGTGGCGCTGCCTGAGGCTGTCGGCTCACCTCGCCTCATGGCAGGTACGGCACTGGGCATATACACCAATGGTGTACCACAGGCATGGTGTGAATTTAGCCTAAAATGTATAGGGTGTTTAGATAAGGGAGGGGTACCCAGTATGCATAATATCAGCAAACGCTAAGCTTTGAGAACTATTAGGGCAGGTTCAGACATGGCAGAATTGCTGTGGAATTCCGCTGCGGACAGTCCGCAGTGGAATTCTCCTGCAGCTGGTTTTTACAGTTGTTTCAATAAATTTTTAGGCAAGTTAGTTCAGACGTTGCGGAAAACTCCACTGCGGACCATAGGCTGCGGTGTGGAATTTTCCCTCCGCAGAATGCACTGTCTGTTGCGGAGAAGAAGCGGAATTTCACTGCGTATTTCAGCCTTTGCAATGCAAAAACTGAAATCTGTGGCAAGTCCGCTGTATTTTCTGCAACAACTGAATTACCTGTCAAATATGCAAATGTTGGTGCAGATTCGTTGCGTAATTGCCCCAAATCTGCAGCAACATTTGCAGCGGAAAAACTCCGCCACATCTGAACGTGCCCTTAGACCAAGAAGGTTTATTCACCATAAATTTGAAAACCCCTTCATAACTACATTATTCAGAGTATTCCCAAATCTTTTTATCCTGAACAGAATACAGACCATGATGTGGAAAACATGAAAAAAGCATGTCAGAAATTTCGGGAGAAGCTTCTAGAAATTGAGCAACGTCTGACAGAACAACAAGCTGGATGCTATAATATTTTTACAAGGGAAGAAAGGTAAATTTAAAATTTGCAGTATTCTTTAAAAATCACATGGTTTTCTGCCACGATAGGTAAGATTGGTATGCCACTTTTTCCAACGCCTACTCTTGTGTCAGACGAAGTGTTTGGGGTTGTAGATTTTCACTCTACGAAAGATACTACAATACACTAGTGTAAGGGCATGCCCCCACGTGGCGGATTTCCTCCGCAACTGTCCGCATCAATGCCGCACAGAATCTGCTTTGCAGATTCTGCGGCGGATCTGCCCAAAATGTGCAGTAAATTGATGCAGACTAGCTGCTGCGGACTGCTGGAAAAGTGCTTCCCTTCTCTCTATCAGTGCAGGATAGAGAGAAGGGACAGCACTTTCCCTAGTGAAAGTAAAATAATTTCATACTTTACCGGCCGTTGTCTTGGTGACGCGTCCCTCTTTCGGCATCCAGCCCGACCTCCCTGGATGACGCGGCAGTCCATGTGACCGCTGCAGCCTGTGATTGGCTGCAGCCGTCACTTAGACTGAAACGTCATCCTGGGAAGCCGGACTGGAGACAGAAGCAGGGAGTTCTCGGTAAGTATGAACTTCTATTTTTTTTACAGGTTGCTGTATATTGGGATCGGTAGTCACTGTCCAGGGTGCAGAAACAGTTACTGCCGATCGCTTAACTCTTTCAGCACCCTGGACAGTGACTATTTACTGACGTCTCCTAGCAACGCTCCCGTAATTACGGGAGTCCCATTGACTTCCTCAGTCTGGCTGTAGACCTAGAAATACATAGGTCCAGCCAGAATGAAGAAATGTCATGTCTAAAAAGCAAGACGCATCCGCAGCACACATAACATGTGCATGACAGCTGCGGACTTCATTGCGGAACTTAGAATCTCCATTGAAGTCAATGGAGAAATTCCGCCATGAGTCCGCAACCAGTCCGCCACTGGTCCGCAACAGACAGAGCATGCTGCGGACACCAAATTCCGCTCCGCAGCCTATGCTCCGCAGCGGAATTTTACGCATCGTCTAAACGAACACTTCTAAATAGAAGTGGAAGTCAATGGAGAAACGGCTCCGCTGCGGATTAACGCTGCGGAGTGTCCGCAGCGGAATTCAAGTGAAATTCCGCCACGTGTGAACCCAGCCTAATGGACTGGTGCACTGCTCTGCGCTAGTATTAATAAACCATTTTGTAAAAGAGATTTTTTAACCATTTTAATTAAATTTAGAATAAGGTTGCTCTAGTAAATTACTACATGTTAAAACCTCACTCAGGCTGGCTTCACAGATGCAGTTTTGATGCATTTTTTTGAATGTACTTTTTGAGCCAAAGCTAGGAGTGGATAAGAAATGACTTGCATTGGAAATACCAATATTTCTCCTCTTTTATGTATCCACTTCTGGTTTCTGCATCAAAAATGTAACCATAAATGGCATAGAAAACTGCATGTGTGAATCCAGCCCTATGGTACATACCACAATTGGTTTTTCTATAAAAAAATATTAGAATAAAAAAAAATGTAAAAATGGGGCCACGATAAGAAATACATGCGGTTTTTGCAGGGTTTTAGTATTTGTGCAGCTCGGTCCTATACACTACTACAAAGCGTAAACTAATAGCTTATAATAATAATAATAATAATAATAATCTTTATTTATATAGCACCAACATATTCTGTAGCACTTAACAATTCAGGGGGTACAGACAAAATCAGACATTACATAGTGCTAAAACAAATTTACAATTCAGACAAGAGGAGTAAGGACTCTGCTCACAGGAGCTTACAATCTATGAGGAAATAAGGGAGAGACAAAGTGTAAAAGTGTTTAAGTACAATGGTGCAGCCATCTTTTATATACATGGGGTAGTACACATAAAGCTGCATGAGCCGTCACCAGCCAGTGTCTGTGTATGACGGACATGAAGTGCATTAGGGTGCAAGGAGTGTGGGGGATACTGCTGAATGAGGGGTCAGGTTCTGATAACTAAAGTAATAGTGGGGGCCAAGGAAAGTAGTCAGGTAAGGGAATGTATAGGCCTGTCTAAAAAGATGTGTTTTCAGGGCAGGCTTAAAACTGAATATTGGGAACTAATCAGATTGTCTGGGGTAGCGCATTCCAGGGAACTGGTACAACACGAGAAAAATCTTTGAGAAAGATTATGGAGGATAAAAAGGTCATTGGCAGAACGTATAGTATTGCTAGGGTGGTAGATTAGAGATGAGGTTGGAGATGTAAGAAGGTGCAGCACTGTGGAGAATTTAAGTTTACATTTTATTAAAGGCAATGGACAACCAGTGAAGCGGTTGGTCAGAAAGATGCTGCATTAATGATAGATTGGAAAGAGGAGAGTTTAGTGAGGGGAAGAGCTTAGCTTAGTTACTATACTACAATGCTTTCTGCTGCACTGCATTTTGGAAAAGGTAGTTCTATCTTTCTACACACTACTTTAAAGTGTGTGGGGTAAAGACAACATTTCATACAATGCATATCGCCAAGCTCTGTGTAGACAATAGGCCTCATGCATATGGCTTTATTACAGATGTGTTGTACAGATATGTAATATGGTTCCCATAGTCTACTATGGGCCATAATGTACCTTGGTGTGTTTCCAATTTTATATGAAGGAACACAGAATTTCTTAATCGCACGGATTCACACGGTATTCTCCCCTAGAAGTACTGTTTCCAAAAGAGACTATAGTGCCTCAAGGACAAATAGGGACAGGGTCCATGCACATGGATTGGCTGTGTGCATGAATCCTAAGTCAGAAAGATACGCTTGAAAACTTCAACTCAGCAGCCTCTAGAATGGATGAGGATGGACTATAATGCAGGAATTAAGATTACTCAACATTTCACATAAACATATGCCCTTCTGATTCAGGTGCAAATCACCAAATACAATATCAGTTATATGTGTTTATGTGGAGACACCTACGCGTTTGATCATTTCGATCCACACAATGGTGGAGATTATCAAAACTGGTGCAAAGGAGAAGTGGAGTAGTTGCCCATAGCAACCAATCAGATTGCTTCTTTCATTTTCAAAAGGCCCTCTAAAAAAATATAGCTTGAATCTGATTGGTTGCCTTGGCCAACTGCTCCACTTTTCCTTTGCACGAGTTTTGATAAATCTCCCTTCCTATGAGTTCCGACAGAAATCAATAAGGAACATCCTGTCATCAGAACCACTCTCCACCTTTGGGCCTGTAAATTCAAGTGATCAAATACTACTCATTTCCTCTACCCAGATCTCCAGTAAATTGAGGAACAATTGGAGAATTGTTTTTGGTAAAATTGTTCTTTCATGAACATCCACTTTCTGTCCTCAGAACCTGTCATTGCTATTCCTTCTTATTCAACCACTGTGAACCTGCAGTATGACAGGCGTGTGTAATATTAAACTTTACTCTTTTTGCTTTTAGAGAAAATATGAGAAGATTGAACTCGTTACGTCAAAATGTTCTGAAAGAAGCATTAGAATTAGAATTCAATTTGGATGCACGAGCACGTCAGGTGAAGGAAACCATTTCAATGGTATGTTAATAGTTTAAATATTCTCATATCATTCTTTTTTATGTACGTGTATTCTGTTTGATTTTGGCCGATGTTGCACTGCAACAACATTTTATAGACTCCCATTACCATTATTAGATTGAAAAGCAGAATTTTTTTTAAGAGAATGCTATATTTAAAAAAAAAAAATCACAATATGCATTTTGTGCCATTTTTGTGACATGTATGTAGTACTATTTCTTAATGGGAAGATCCATCTTCGCAACTTTTTTTTTTATTGTTCCAGTTTTTATATTTTTTGTAACCTATTTTGATGCAACATTAAAAAAAAAAATGAACCAATTTTGCAAATAATCTTAATTACAATTCTTCTGTTCTTTTGTGTCTAGAGCTCCTATAGAAACCTATGTGTCTCTATGGTAAGAGACTGCAAACAAAACTTATGTAGTCTAAAATCCGATGGATAAAAAAAATTGCAACAGGCTCCATTGGACTCTGTACAGTATTTTCAGAGGTATTCTCCCCTAAAATAATTATTGTGCACGGCCGCCGGATAAATAACATTTGAACCATGCCATGTATAAAAATCCCTGCATTCTCTAGATATAGGATCCAAATGTCCCTGCTGTGTAAAATATAAAATAATGACATTACACTTAAGAAAAGTCATTCTAGAGTATGTTATCAGCCATTCTACAGTTTATTATGTTATATTCTTTGTTTCTGCTTCTAGCAACTTGAAGAGGTTTTAGAAGAGCAGTCAAGGCTGTATTCTGAGCTTGAGTTTTATAACTGGGAACGAGATAGGAATCCTGTGGAACGCTATGGAAATCTACATAGGACCCAGAGTTTGCCATCTGCTTCATCTTGTACAGTTCAGAAAGAAGATCAGGGCACCCCAATTAACCAGGAAGAATCCAAGACTCAGTCACAAAAGATTGACCTGAGTACTATTTTACAAAATGTAAGTTATATAATAATGTATAGGTAATGTAAGTAATAATAATGAATAGGTAATATATGGAGTATTATTATTACCTTATGTGATAAATATTTGAGGAAAACAGAAACTGTGATACTGTAAGACAATTTCTCCCTAAAAGTCTATGTTACTAACGTAGTAATTTCAGAATTATATGTGTCTCGTACATCAATAGCAGATGTTGGGTGACATACACTAATGGCTGTCATTGCTATGTGAATAGGGGTTGTCAACTAGCTTTCTAAAGACCCTAAATGGCTTATAAATCATTGTTTTGTAGGATCCCATTACACCCTCAGGACTGCCAGTGCTAAATTGATCTAGCTTAGTTGCTATCTATGTATGTGTTGATACGTACTAGGTTCCACCTGATTAAATAATGAGAATTACTGTTCTAGAAACCATATCAAACTTTATGACCTTGTTATGATGCCTTCTTCTCCCGAGTTGTTAATGACTTAAATATATAAGGGTAAGGGAGCAGCACCGGAAGTAGAGGGATTGCAAATTCTCCTAGTACGCCCGACTCAGTGTTCCTTCTTAGCATACAAAAATAAAGTTTGGTGAAGAAATAGGAATCCTTTATTCACCCATATGTGCAATGTTTCAGACAACAGTGACCTCAGTGCTCAGTTATCATTTTGTCATTATATCATACAGTTAACATTAGTAGTATTTGCTATTATGACTCCCAAGTGGCTCATAAAAGCATGGTACATTGTCATGGCACCATAGCTCGACTTTAGCTGTGGCCTAGTAGTATCGCAGTAACTTGTAAATTCTTTCACTAACTATTGTCGAAAAGTTCGGTTTTGATGTGGACATGTTTCGAACGCCCAGCTACAGCTGCATAGGAACATGTGGCTCTAAACATAGTGGTAGGTTCAATTTAACATTCAGTCAGAACCAAATCTAGTTGTTCTTACCAATGTGTTTTTGTTGTTTTTTGTAGATCAAGAAAACCTTCAGAAGTTTTAACAACTCCTAAACATGAAGAAAAAGCGAGAGACGTGGCATTCAATCTTTCTGGATTTTGGTCATCAATACATTATATGTACATACCAAATATGTAATATGCCTAAAAAATAGACTATAATTCTCATCTCAGATAATGTACTGCCATAACCTGATTATCAATCCTCATTGATCAGTGTCTAGCACCTTTGATTACCGATATCCTCCACTGTGTATGGGTTATTCGCTGTAACCTTGTATTTTAGAGGAACAAGAACAGTAAATTATCATCAGGAAGCCAGACAATAGAAAGTCATTATTTCAGATAAAAGTCTAGAGAGAAACATTCAACTTGTAGTAGAAAGGAGGAAGTCTTTTACATGGGCCAATTATTAGGCAAGCAAGCGTTCACAGAACGGTCATTCCCGACCATTGCCCTGTGTAAACAGGGCAACAATCAGCCGATGAATGAGCTTGTTCATCGGCTGATTGTATCGTTGTAAATCCTGAAAATATTATCTTGTCGACAGCACATCTCCCTGTGTAAACAGGGAGACGTGCTGCCGACATGATAGAAATGTATAGGAACGAGTGATCGTAGTAACAAGCGCTCGTTCCCATACTACCTCCTTGTAAAAGGAGCAAACGAGCGCAGCTCAACGAGCTGTTTCATTAATCGGGGCTCATTTACATGTCGGTTTGTGTAAGACCACCTTAAGTAGGCTGTCAGATTTAGTATAAATTTATTTGTTGCAAATCGAAATTGCCCTGAAAAGTCACTCTGGATGAATATTATTGAAGAATATTTGTGATTTATGTGATGAAGATTGGTGATTCACAAATTAATGTAAGAATTGTATAGCTGCAGCAGCACTTACTCACAGCAATGGCTGACTGTCTAACTAACACATTAACACTGACTGACTCCTATCTCTCTCTAAAATCTATCTCGCTATCAAATTATTGTAAATCTAACTATTTTCTTTGTCTCACTATGACACACACTCACTGACACGAATCCACTCTCTATCTGCATTCTGTGTATTGCTATTAGTCATCCACTAAGTCATCATTGACTTATTCCTGTACCCTTGGATGTGCTAGAGGGAGGGCTCCTGTAAGACATAATGAGGAAGCCTGCCATGCCACTGCCTGAGGTGGTATTATACTTTTTCTCTTTCTTCTTCTGATCTGTAAAATGGCGGCAGCTATATTGAGCAATTTGTGCTGAACAAATCCCAAATGTTTTAGATTTGCTAAAATCTTAAACTTTTGGTAAATTCAAAACATATTTGCTCATCTCTATTTAACTGTCAGGGTAAGTTCACACGTAGCGTAAATACTGCGGATTTTCTGCAACGAATTTTGTTGCAGAAAATCCGCAGCATAATACAGTAGCATCAAAGTGGATGAGATTTGAATAAATCTCATCCACATGCTGCAGAAATGCTGAGTGGAAAAACTGCTCAGAAATTTACCTGCGTTTTTTTAATCCGCAGCATATCAATTGTATTTGCATAATCGCTGCTTATTTGTTGAATTACTTATTGAATTCAATGGGAGGTAAAACCTGCAACAAATAACGGATGTTGTGGTTTTTTTACGGTGGAAAAGCAGCAATACTTACCCAGAATTCTAAGTTTCTTCATCCAGGCCGGCCTCCTGTGATAATGTTTCATCCCATTTGACAGCTTCAGCCAATCATGGGCTGCTGCGGTCACATGGAATGAAACATCATCCCAGGAGGCCGGGCTGCAGGACGGCAGAGGAACACGTCGCATGGGTACGTAAGTATGAACCTTTTTTGTTTTTTATGTGCAGTTTTCCGCAGCGGACATTCAGGTCGAAGAAATGCACCATAATTTGGTATGGTTTTTTGGCCGGAATTCCCTGCAGCGCACAGGGCGGATACACTGTCTGCCTTTATGCAGCCTATCCGCCCTGTGTGAACATAGCCTCAAGGTGTTCTCCTTATTCTTTAAAAATGCTGTGTTTTAAAAAATATATATATATAAATGTGTATTAGTGTGATTTGTGTATCTTCCTAAAGATATACTTTTTAAGATACAGCTGCTTTGTATACTGTATACAGAGCAGCTGTATCGTACGCTGAATCCTGTATCTGTCAGGTCAGCGGCACTGACGGGTTCAGTGTCAGCGGGTCATGCGGGTCTCTGACACGCAGGATCCATCTGTAATCTATCACAACCAAGTTCATAACTCAGCTGTATCTCAAAAAGTAAAAATAAATTTTAATAAAATGTCTTTAGGAAGCTGCACCAACACTGATACACAATTTTATTTTAAAAAACAAACAATGATTTCAAAGGTGTACATAGCCTTTAAATGCCCGGAAAAAAATTGTAGTTACCATAAATACAAACATAAAAAAGAAGCAAAAATCATTTTATAGAAATATAAATAAGATAAGCAGCCATTTAATGAGATTACCAATTTACATATCCACTAAGAATTAATGACACTCAGTCAGAGAATTTAAGACTACAAATTGGTTAAAGACAAGGGTCTACATAGTATGCGACTGCTATGGGGCCCATGAGAGTGGTAGCTCAGCCCAGGCTAACTCTACCCACATTTCCTGTGGATTGTATGAACATATGCAGGGCTTCCCTCTCCACAATTGCAGCAATAGTTTTAAACAAGTGAGGAGGAAATGACCAGAAAGTCATGCCACCCTTCTCACCTACTAGGGATGAAGACTATCTTGGGATGGTGGGATGTTATGGCATGAACCAACACCAGTTGTGGACATTTTTATTTTTCCCTCGATGTCCACGCTGCTCCACGCACACCAGGATATAGAGGTATAGAAGCATGAGGTATAATAATGAGGCATTCATTTTCTGTTAGGTTTACCTATAACATATAAAAAAATATGTCTGCTCCATCTGCTATAGAATATTGCCTCTAGCAGATACAGTTAACTCTGCAATATGAAAAAAAAAAATACATGAATGATGAAAAGTGGCAGATCTCACATCACGCATAGAAGGTAGTAGTTCTTCTGAGCTACTGGGCTAGAATCTAACATGGGCTGTGCCTTGTAGCTGTTCTGTTCAGATTTTGTACTAGTGCTGGGGAAGCTTGAACTATTAGGCTGGGTTCACACAGAGTTTTTCGACAAGTTTTTTTTTTGGTGCGGAAACTGCTCCCCAAAACTCGCCAAAAAATGGCCAAAAATGCCTCCCATTTATTTCAATGGGAGGCGGGGGCGGTTTTCTCCCGCGAGCGGTAAAACCGGCTCGCGGGAGAAAGAAGGGACATGCGCTATCTTCACTCGATTACGCCTCCCACCTCCCATTGACATCAATGGGAGGCAGAGAAAGGTTATTTCGCGGCATTTTATGCCCGCGGCGCTCAATGGCCGCGGGCGAAAAATGCCACGAAACTCGGCGTGCAGGCAGAGGAAAATCTGCCTCAAACTTCCAAACGGAATTTTGATGCAGATTTTCCGCCTGCAAAAACTCTATGTGAACCCAGCCTTAGGCACTTAAATTGTATTATGAAACATCACTTGAATAAAATATTTAGAATAAAATAGTTGTATAATATTTACTTTTCTCATAAAAGAGAACCTATTGCATGTTTTTTGTTGACACATTGATAGAACTCTGCATTTTTAGCACATTGGCAGGATCCATTGCATATTTGTGACAGGCACTAAAAATGCAACTTTGGCTATTATTTACGAAAAACAAGTGGAAAAAAAAGTAGCTGGCCGCTGCAAGTCATTGCTCGAGAGTTTTTAAAACAAAAGTTAAAAGATTATTTTTACCAAAATTTCAAAATGTCCTCTTCATCCACATCCTCATCCTCTTGATGAATTCCCTGTAGTCTTTAGTCCAAATATTCTTTAGTCGGAAAACCAAAGATGGACAATAGACTGATTTAAAATGCAGCCTTTGATCTGGAATGGAGAAGGAAGTGCCTTGGTGGAGGGGTGTCTGTAATAGCGAAAACTTCCACATAAAAAAACACATCTGAGCAATGTGTATTTATATGTTAATTATATATATATTTATTCATATGTACACAATAAGAGGAGGACACACAGAGAGGGACAAGGGAAAGGCAGGGGGTGCTAGACTTTAGGACCTCGAATGACTAAAGGTGCTTTTACATGGGCGGTAACAAGTGTCGATCAATGACAGCAGCATGGCGATTGGCGCTCGTTTGCTCCATATACTTGAAGCAATGATTGTGAGTATGGCGCCAAACGATCGTTACTATTATTGCTTGTCCTTATGCAGTTTTCATTTTGACTACAATAATTTATTTGTTTATATGGCGAGCTGGCTGCCGGTGAAATATTATTTTTTAGGCAGCATGAAAGATGAAAACAGCTGACAAACAAGCCTTTGTTCGCTTGTCGACTGATAGCTGTCATTCTTACATGGGTCAATGATCGGGAACGAGCGTTCGTATCAGTGCTTGTTTGCCCGATCATCGGCCCATGCAAAAGGGCCTTTAAGTTATGACCTTTTTGATGGGCAGAGAATAAGGGGCTACATATTCTGTCTAGAAGTTCTGATGTTTTTTCTTTAACGATAAACATGGCTTGGAACCAGATAATAGGAGAAATAGAAGTACTTGCATTTGACTGCAAAACAGTGCATCATAAACCGTCCTCCGTGGATATAGTCTACAGTATAAGAAATGTCCAGTGCACTAAGCAAAATAAGCTTCAGAGTGGTGTTATATTTAACATGTAGGTTTGACTGCCTTACAATAATACAGGACAACAAAGCTAAAAAGTAAGAAATACTGAACTAATCTGTCACTGTGTTTTCGTTTGCTCTTTTACTCAGTCTTACTATATGTAACATTTACTGATTTTACATAAATGTAAAACAAGACTTTAAAGGGATATTCCTAGAATAAAAAATTATAACCTATCCACAGGATAGGTGAAAATTGTCTGATAGCTGGGGGCCTAACTGCTCGGACCCCCATCGATCAGATAACAGGAGTCTCAAACCCCCGCAGTAAGGAAAAGCTTGAATGGAGCAGACGTCCAGCATGCGCCTGCTGCTTCATTCAATGATTATGAGAATGGCAGAAACAGCCAAGCACTGTACTCGGCTGTATTATGTCATTACTATAGACTTTGAATGGAGCTACATTCAATGTCCTCCTCACTGCGGTCGAGCAGTGAGGAGAAACAGGGGGTTTGGGACCCCTGTTCTTGTGATGGTGGTGGTCCCAGCAGTGTAGCCCCCAGCGATCAGAAAATTATAACCTATCCTTTGGATAGGTGATCATTTTTGATTCTGGTAAAACCCCTTTAATGATGGATCTACTGCAGAAAATTATTACCATATATTGTTAAAGAGTGGAAATTTACAATGTAAAAGACTAATAAATTATGATATTAACACAATGGGGTATTGTCGTCATTATGTGGTTGAGAAATAGGGGAATGTAACAACGCAATTTCTGTACAAAAGTTTATTTCAAAGAGGACCACAATGGTATAGATTTTCTAATACTGTAATACTGGCACACCATGCAAGCAATGTGCTGGCATCTCTCACCCGCGCAGTGTGTGCCATCAATAGGGCATAATGGAATTCAAACACTTATATTTAGCAATTTAAAAGCAAACACCATCCTTAAATATTAGTTATTTCAGGTTCTGGGTTTTGAAGAAATCCATAGTGGCCTACAACAAAGTATGTAGTATAATATAAAATAATCGTAACCATTGTATAAGTCTGTGTTTACACCTGCATTCCAGGTTCCATTGTTCTGCTCCATCATAGGAATGGAATAACGAGAATACTGAAAGCGCCGGATCTGTCGCATGACAGAAAGAAACGGTCAAAAAAAACAGAATTTGCGATGGAGTTCCCTAACGGACCCTCTAACGCAAATGTGTTCAGGGCCTTATGGGAATACCATCAAATGTTTTTTACATGCAGAGGCTGAAAACCCATACAGACCAAATACTTCTCAGCTGATCTTTTTACAAGACTTGTATCCAGTCTAGACAATCATCTGTGAGATACACAGCCTGAACTTAAATCTGATGCATTTTATCTCAGAGAGGATTGCCTGGATACAATTGTAGCAAATCCTTAGCTATGAGAAGTATTAGGTCTGTTTCAGCCTCTGGATGTAAACGTGAATTTTCTCATCAGGGTCGGACTGGCCCACCAGAGATCCGGAGGATCTTTTGGTGGGCCCAGACGCTAACACAATAATGGGCCTTAAATGTCCCGCATTTGGAGCTCTTTGGAGCCAAACACTTGCCACTAGGGTCTATTTCTTATGGTATGATTAACAAATTACCTATTAGACCTAATTGATAACACACAATGATAATAACAAGAACTATGATCAAATAAAAAGTTGACATGTACATGTTCTATATAGAAGGAGGGTGGGCCCTCAGGATCATCTCCTCTGGTGGGCCCAATAACCCCAGTCCGACGCTGGTTTTTATTCATAGACGGTAAACAGAAATATTGGAAATCGTGAGGAATTGCATAGGAGTTGCACAACTTTTCATTATATAATGACTAAACTTTATTTATCCAGAACCAAATCCTGATTAGACTGTTATCCTTGCATTTAGAATATGTCTCATACTCAAAAGCCAACTCAATTTACCAAGGAGCCAGCAGGGGCAAAGAAGCGATGTGTGTTTTGTTACCAATACTGTTGCTTGAGTCACAAGCAGGAGTGTTTTTTGTTGCCTTAGGCTCTGTTCACATTTGTGCTTGCTTTTCCATTTTCAGTTCCCTCACAGAAAAAGATTTTACTGTGGCTTGTTCCATAGCACTCTAAGGACATATTCCATGAATTTTTCCACAGAAAAGTTTATATGGATACAAGGTATGTTGCATTATTTGTGGACCACATAATACTTACACCACATGGACAAAAGTATTTGTTCACTCCTTCTAATGAATAGACTAAGCTCTTTCAGCCACACATATTACCAACTGGTGTATTAAGGGGGTTGGCCAGAAACAAAATATTTTCTAAAAAGGTCCCCCAGCCTTGGTTTGCCTTCCCTAAAACCCCCTACATATTTTATAACCAGTTTCTGTTTGATCTCCATCGTCACTGCTGCTGTTTCTGTTTGTTTACATCCCTTGCTCTTGGTCCTGGCTGTTTCCCGTCTTGTAACCCACCATACCCATGATCCCTTGCTGCATCTGAGGAGACAGCTTGCACCCCCCCCCCCCCTTCCTCCAAAGCATCTCAGCTATTTGCATACTGCCACGCCCCTCTATGTTCCCAGGTCATTCCCTGCGCTAATTACAGTCAGCCAGCTCCCCGCTCACTGTCACACACACTAATAGGGGTAATAGACAGGGACGTTGGGGGTAATAGACAGAGACGTTGGGGGTAATAGACAGGGATGTTGGGGGTAATAGACAGGGATGTTGAGGGTAATACACAGGGATGATGGGGTCACATACAGGAATGATGGGTGTCACATACAGGGATAATGGGAGTCATGTAAGCCCATCAGCCCTGTATTTATGTAACCATTGGGACGCGTGGAGATTGAGGAAAAACAACGCTGCCCCCTCCTCCTTCTACATCAGAGAGTAGAAGCAGGGGGCGTGTTCTAGGAGAGACGACGCGCCGTGTCTTTGATCAGCCAGCACTTCCAGCTGAACAGAGGTTTGGCACGTCATCAACTACCTTTACAGGCAGCACGGGGGCTCCAAGAGTGAAGGAGGGGGTGTGGACAAAGAGACAGGAGGAGGAGGGGCGTGTAGTATGATTGATTTCGCTCCATGTCTTTGCTCAGCCAGCATTTCCGACTGAACAGAGGCACGGCGCGTCATCAACTATGTCTACGGCAGTTGGAACACAGGCAAAGCTCTGAAAAGCTCATGAAACATCCGCCCGGCCCACTGTCTGTAAATGTAGTTGATGATGCGCTGTGCCTTTGTTCAGCTGGAAGTGCTGGCTAAACAAAGACACAAAACGTCACCGGAAAATAAAAATTTACTGTAGGCTGTGGAGTCAGAGTCACGGGACAGTTTGGGTGGAGTCAGAGTTGGTAGAAATAAACCAACTCCAACTCGTGCTTCAAAATAAAAATATTAAATATTATTAATATTATATTAATTTAATAAATACAAATACAATATATGTGTTGTTCAATCTAAGGCCCTTATTTATAGAAAAAAAATGATAACTAGGATATTCTAGCAGCGATGGAAAATCAGTTATGAGCTCTCCGTTTCTCTCTCCTCTCCCTTAGACTAAGTATATTCACGCTGCTGCTTGAAGGCCCTAAAGTTAAAATTTGTTCTACACATGCTTGGTAGTTAAGTTCCTCTTCTGAAGACCAGGAGAGGAGGTTCACAACTGGGCACAGTGCCGTTTGGTGGGCCCCGTTCAAAAATATCATGTGGGTTTCCCCTCCTGATAAGACTGGAGCACTGAGGGTTAATATTGTCTTTGTTTCCAGTGATCGGGCTGCATTGAGGACTGTGAGCACCAGGGTTGTGCTGTACTTATCATGTGGTCTCCTTCTCTGCGATGCAACCCTTTTTGTTGCTCCTATATTCCCTTTCCCTCTTCTTCATCAGCACCCAGACAATCCACTCAGCTGGTGTGGCACAGATACCCTACGTTAGTGCTGGGCTCAGGACAAGCTGGCGTCTTTCCACTCTTCTAGCCGGGCCTCCTGGTAAACTCCATATCCCTGGCAAACAGGAACACTACAGAGTGTTCAGCGGCGCTGCAGTGAGCTGCACGCCTCTGGACAGAACTACAAGATAGAAATCAGCTAGAATGACCTAAAAGGGGAGAAGGAAGACAGACAAGCAGTGATGGTGAAAGACAGAAAGGCTAACAAGGGACACATACACAGCGGAAAACAAACAACACTGTCACTCTCCCCTTGTATGATTGTCCGCCCCCAAATCCCCCTTAAAGGCTTTCATCAGTGGCGTAACTACCGCCGTAGCAGCAGTAGCGGCTGCTACGGGGCCCGCGGCATGAGGGGGCCCGTGTCGCCCGCCGGCACGGGCCCCCACCATGTCCGGAGGCTCCGCTAGGAGCCGCTATGGCTGCTACAGCGGGACACCACTGAACACTACGGCAGAGCAGGGAGGTATCTCCCCGCTCTGCCATTAACTGGTTCCCGACCGCTGGCTGTATTTTTACGGCCAGCGGTCAGGGTCCTTAAAACCCGAGCCATAGACTTTCTACGGCTCGGGTTTTAACTTGCTGCCCGCGCGATCGGGCAGCTGAATGTCGGGTCTCCGGCTGTCAGTGACTGCCGGGGACCCTGAGGAGAGGATAGAAGCAGCTTTCGCTGCTTCTGTCTTCTCTGATCACTTGTACACAGCGCTCAATGCGCGCTGTGTACAGGAATAGAGACAGCAGCAGCGGCGCTGTCTCTATTCCTCCCGGTGAGCATGTGACTGGTCACATGATCGCCGGGTGCTGTTACTTACAGACTGTTGCTGGGTCTAACTAGACCCAGCACAGCCCTATTAGTGACAATCGTCACTATGAGAGGGCTGATTTCCCTGCTGTGCAGCTCCAGTTACAGTGGAAAAGATGGTGTAAAATAAAGAAAAAAAATATATAAAGTTCCCCAAAGGTCTTCTTTGACCTTTGAGGGACAGACCATAGTAATAAAAAAAGAATAAAGTAAAGTGCAAAAAAAATGTAAATAATAAATACACATAAAATACCCACGCCAAAAAAAAAACGTTCCCCCCCCCGCCAATCATTGTTGTAACGCTAGCGCTGACCCAATTACCCTAATATAGACATGTAATATATAAAAAATTACGGTAGACAATGGCGATCACAAATAAAAGGTCTATTTTAGTGTAAAACTATGTTATTACCCCCAAAAAAATAGCTGAAATGTAAAAAAGCTTACTTTTTTACTATTATTTTCAAACTTTATGAATAAAAATTCTAAAATAGCAAAAAAGGAGCGTATAAAAACGATAAAAAATGAAAGCTGCATTGTCTACGGAAAAAACGTCGCAAAAATCACGTCGTTAGCCCAACAAATAAAAAAGTTATAGCCATTTAACTAACACGTGCTAAAAATGGCTAAACGGTGTCTGGTCCTGAAGGCGCAAAATAGAGCAAAAGACAGGACATGTATCCCCTCTCCACAGGACATGTATCCCCTCTCCACAGGACATGTATCCCCTCTCCACAGGATCTCCACAGGACATGTATAGGGGATAGTCAGAGGTTTGCCGGAAGTCAGAGGTTTGTCATGGAGAAGTTCAGGGGACTTTCAGTCCCCCGTTCTCCCTATCGCTGCCAGCGATCACTCATGTATCCCCTATCCTGTGGATAGGGGATACATGTATTTTGTAGGACATACTGTAGGTCGCATTTTTTTGGGAGGGGGGACGCTGTATGGCGTTCCCTACAGGGGGATGTATGGCGCTATCTACAGAGGGGGGCTGTATGGCGTTATCTACAGGGGGGGCTGTAAAAAAGGCACTATCTACAAGGGGGGGGGGGTTGTGTGACACCCAGGGGAGGGGGGCCCCAGTCAAAAGTTTGCTATGGGGCCCAGTCTTTCCTAGTTACGCCCCTGGCTTTCATCTATGTCTGCGTCCAGAGGAAACATACATATATAGTTTTATTAAGTTATCTGAGTGCATATTATTTTCTTACAGTATTACCAACCACACCTACATTTATACACAGCGAGCAGACAACCGGGCTTATTATACATGAGCCATTTATGAAGAAGTCGGAGCTGGAGTCGAAGTTGGAGTTAGACAATGGAATTATAAGAGTCGGAAGTTTGGCATACTAACTCCACAGCCTTGCTTATAACATTGCACAGACTTAGGATGTGTCAGTTATAATACTACTGACTGCTTATGTTGCCAATGAGTCAGGGACAGGTGGTGACTGAAATGTCTGACCCCCCATAGCTGTGCCAGTATATAAGTTTTGTTATTGTGAAGCCTAAAATATATGTGCAACTACAGCTCAATCGTTTAGTGGTGGGCCAGGCAAGACATCAGATAAGTGGCTGCCATGTGCTGAGGCATATAGTGTGTAAAAACCATGTCTTTGGTTGTAAGGGTATGTGCACACGGTAGCAGACTTTTACGTCTGAAAAGACAGACTGTTTTCAGGAGAAAACAGCTGCCTCGTTTCAGACGTAAATGCTCCTCCTCGCATTTAGCGAGGCTTCTCTGACAGCCGTAAATTTTGAGCTGTGCTTCATTGAGTTCAATGAAGAACGGCTCAAATTACGTCTGAAAGAAGTGTCCTGCACTTCTTTTGACGAGGCTGTATTTTTACGCGTCGTCGTTTGACAGCTGTCAAACAATGACGCGTAAATGACAGGTCGTCTGCACAGTACGTCGGCAAACCCATTCAAATGAATGGGCAGATGTTTGCCGACGTATTGTAGCCCTATTTTTAGGGTATGTTCACACGAGGGCGTCCGTAACGGCTGAAATTACGGGGATGTTTCAGCCTGAAAACATCCCCGTAATTTCAGCCGTACCGGCATGTGCAGGCGCTTGAACGCCGCGTCCATTACGGGCGTAATTAGCGCTGCTATTCATTGGAGTCAATGAATAACGGCTCCACTTACGGCCAAAGAAGTGACAGGTCACTTCTTTGACGCGGGCGTCTATTTACGCGCCGTCATTTGACAGCGGCGCGTAAATTACGCCTCGTGTGAACAGACAAACGTCTGCCCATTGCTTTCAATGGGCAGATGTTTGTCAGCGCTATTGAGGCGCTATTTTCGGACGTAATTCGGGGCAAAAACGCCCGAATTACGTCCGTAAATAGGCCGTGTGAACATACCCTCAGACGTAAAACGATGCATAAAACGCCTCGTTTACGTCTGAAAATAGGTCGTGTGAACCCAGCCTAATACTCATTAGTAAGTTCTAAACTGCCCTTGGAGGCACAAACAGCACACAACATTCAATAGTAGCTTAATGGATTGGGCATCCATGAGAGAGTAGATCATTGTGCACAATGTCAAGAATGAGCTTGATTGATGTAAAGCACAATTAGACAATAGCAGTGGAAATACATTCTATAGAGTAATGATTTATGCTTAGAAATGGGCAAACCAAGTCTGGCAGAGAAATTTGCAAATTTTCATGGTTCAGTGAAATGCCAATAATTTGTGATGTGCAAAAGATAAATTGCATAAAAATTACAATTCCATTGCAAGCCCAGTGCGAAGGCCTCAATTTTATATCAGCATGTTTTTCACTACTTTTCAACCGATCATCAGTAGGAAAGCTTTAAATCGTGAATGATAACGGCCTATCAATGTCCAAAAGATAACAATTAATTACAATTGTGATATTTATTATTACAAATAGACGTTAAGATTAACTTAACCTTTATTTTTATTTTTGAGGACTATGGCTAAGCTTAGTCCACAATGCCCAATCACACTAAAGAACCTTGATAATGGTGAATAAAACTAGTCCAGGTTTTGTTAAGATACTCTCTAGTGAGATATAATTGTGTGCACGTCATATATTATACATAGACAAACCATATTATCTGTTAAAAATAAATGATATCTATATCAATGGATGCAATAAATGATGTACACATCCATGTACAGAGCAGAATATGTAGCTGACTTCATTTGCAGCTAAAGAGGAATACCCTGTAACGCAATCTCTGACCAGATGCTCTGTTTAATTGTAGAACATCTGTTTTTATAATGTGATTTGTTACAAACTTTCCAAGGAGAGAGACAACAATGTTTTTAGGCAGAGTAGATGTGTGCACAGAGCCAAATGCAATGTCCCATTGTGTGGTTGTGCCCAGTGTGACAGACGGCCGGTCACAGTTCACTGAATCTTACTGTCAATTGGAATTTTGTTAGATGTCAATAAAAGAAAAACTAATTTTCCAGTATAATGTTTGGATACACTCAGAGAAACATTTCATGCCGTTAGAAATCTCTATAAACAGTTTAAAAAGTTAGTCATTTTTAAATACACTACACATATTTGAACATTTTAATATAAATTAAAATCATTCTATGACTGCTGAATGCTTAAAAATTTATGTAGCCCCAGCGTTACTCTCCTTCTGTATACCACTCACTGGAAGTGCTCGTCTGTGCGGAGAAACACATGTTTTGTAACAGGCAGTGCACATATGACATACAGTACTAGAGGATGTAATAGAACTTCTTACGTGCTCCCCTCTGCCCCAGTAATGTCTGATGTTAACTCAAAGGGAGAACCCGGGTCTGTATATAGAGAAAAGTTCTTCCCCCTGCAGTCAGGCTAAGAAGCCACATGAGGCAAAGTGCTATCCTTGCCTAGTGATAAGTGTACCCCTGACATCAAGTACTGAAACCATCAGGAACATTGCTAGAATCTCAAACACCTAGGGCACCATAAAGAGGAGCAACATTTACTTAGGTGTCTTTAGCGAACCCCACCACAGCCCACCCCAAGGAATTTTTCCAGTATCACAGACAGTGGTTGAAAAATGTTACCTTGCAGTGACTGAATAATACCACCCTGTAGTGAATGAATAATACCATCATGTGGTAACTGAATAATACCACCAGCATTTTATTTATTTAGAGAACCTCAATGCATACGTATCTGGTGCCCGTAATACCACAATAAAATGACTGAAGAATATTACCATAATACAGTGACCGAATAATACCACAATACAATGAATGAATCATATTACCATACAGTGAATTAATAATATTGCCGTACACTGAATGAATAATGACACCATAAAGTGACTGAATAATACTGTTATACAGTCACTGCATAATACCACATACAGTAACTAAATACTGTAATACCACCATACAATGACTGAATAATACCGCCATTCAGTGAATGAATAATACAACATTACAGGGACTAAATAATACCACATACAGTCACTGAATAATATCACATACAATAACTAAATAATACCACCATACAGTGACTGAATAATACCTCCATACAGTCACTGAATAATATCACATACAATAACTAAATAATACCACCATACAATGACTGAATAATACCTCCATACAGTCACTGAATAATATCACATACAATAACTAAATAATACCACCATACAATGACTGAATAATACCTCCATACAGTCACTGAATAATATCACATACAATAACGAAATAATACCACCATACAGTGACTGAATAATACCTCCATACAGTCACTGAATAATATCACATACAATATAAATAATACCACCATACTGTGACTGAATAATACCACCATACAGTGACTGAATAATACCTCCATACAGTCGCTGAATAATATCACATACAATAACTAAATAATACCACCATACAGTGACTGAATAATACCTCCATATAGGCACTGAATAATATCACATACAATATAAATAATACCACCATACTGTGACTGAATAATACCTCCATACAGTCACTGAATAATATCACATACAATAACTAAATAATACCACCATACAATGACTGAATAATACCTTCATACAGTCACTGAATAATATCACATACAATAACTAAATAATACCACCATACAATGACTGAATAATACCTCCATACAGTCACTGAATAATATCACATACAATAACTAAATAATACCACCATACAGTGACTGAATAATACCTCCATACAGTCACTGAATAATATCACATACAATATAAATAATACCACCATACTGTGACTGAATAATACCACCATACAGTGACTGAATAATACCTCCATACAGTCACTGAATAATATCACATACAATAACTAAATAATACCACCATACAATGACTGAATAATACCTCCATACAGTCACTGAATAATATCACATACAATAACTAAATAATACCACCATACAATGACTGAATAATACCTCCATACAGTCACTGAATAATATCACATACAATAACTAAATAATACCACCATACAGTGACTGAATAATACCTCCATACAGTCACTGAATAATATCACATACAATATAAATAATACCACCATACTGTGACTGAATAATACCACCATACAGTGACTGAATAATACCTCCATACAGTCACTGAATAATATCACATACAATAACTAAATAATACCACCATACAATGACTGAATAATACCTCCATACAGTCACTGAATAATATCACATACAATAACTAAATAATACCACCATACAATGACTGAATAATACCTCCATACAGTCACTGAATAATATCACATACAATAACTAAATAATACCACCATACAGAGACCGAATAACACAGCCATATAGTGAATGAATAATACAACATTACAGGGACTGAATAATACCACATACAGTAAATAAATAATACCACCATACAATGACTGAATAATACCGCCATTCAGTGTTCACACAGCGTGGTCAGTGTGGTTTTTGCCTCGATTTTCGTAATTGACCACATTTTGATTGCGACGTGTGAACCCAATGTTAGGAGAACATGGAAACGGCCAAGTGGTTCACAACTACATAAACTACAATAAAGAGAGCAGCATGCATGCATGGCCACCTCTCCACCCCATCTCCTCCTCTCTAGAGTATTGGACAGGGGATGGGGAATTCCAATTATCCTGATACATGGGGTTCTAGAGATGCAACCCCAACCTATCAGATATTCATGGGATATCCCAGGGGTCATTTTTTTAATTGTTGGAAGATTTAGAATTTGTATTAATTTGCGAGATTTAGGTGCTATATCTTTTAAAAGTGTAGACAATATCATAAACAGGTGTAATGTCTTTTTATATGATGCCAGGAGTGGAGGAACACATATGATGTCACAAATCCTGCAGTGATTTCCTACAATGGTATTTTAACCCCTTCCCGCCATTTTTCGGTTTTACATTTTCTCTTTTTCCTCTTAACATTCCAAAAGCCATAACTTTTTTATTTATTTTTGTCAATATAGTCTTATGAGGGCTTGTTTTGTGTGTGGCGAGTTGTAGTTTTTCACGGCACCATTTACTGTACCATATAATGTAATGTAAACTGAAAAAGAAATGTCTTTGTGGGGTGGAATCGGAAAAAAACAGCAATTCCTCCATTGTTGTCTGGGCTTCGTTTTAACAGCGCTCAACATGAGGTAAAAACATAATAAAAATAAAATTTGATATGTTGCCATGTTCTGAGAGCTATAGCTTTTTTATTATTCTGTCGATAGAGTGGTGTGAGGGTGTGTTTTTTGCCGGATGAGCGTTAGGCATTATTGGTACATATGACTTTTTGATTACTTTTTATTCAATATTTTTTGAGAGGATAAGGTGACCAAAAAACATCGATTCTGGCATTTTTGGTTTTTTTCTGCCGTTACCATGCAGGTAAGGCCTCATGCACACAAACTTATTTTTTTCCTCCCGTAAATACTGGCGTAAATACGGGTCCTTGGTCACACATATTCGACCCGTATTGCACCAGTATTTACGGACCCGTGCCCGTAAATACGGGTCCGGTGTCACCAGTATTCCACTCATATTTACGGGCACGTTTTCGCTGCAAAATTGCACTGCACTAATCGGCGGCCCGTTCTCTCTCTCAGTGCAGGATAAAGAGAAGGACAGTCCTTTCCGTAGTAAAAGTAAAAGAAATTCATACTTACCCGGCCGTTGTCTTGGTGACGCGTCCCTCTTTCGACATCCAGCCCGACCTCCCTGGATGACGCGGCAGTCCATTTGACCGCAGCAGCCTGTGATTGACCTGTGATTGGCTGCAGCGGTCACATGGGCTGAAACGCCATCCCGGGAGGCCGCACTGGAGGAAGAAGCAGGGAGTTCTGGGTAAGTATGAACTTCTATCTTTTTTACACGTTGATCTATATTGTGATCGGTAGTCACTGTCAAGGGTGCTGAAACAGTTACTGCCGATCGTTTAACTCTTTCAGCACCCTGGACAGTGACTATCCCCTGACATCGCCTAGCAACGCTCCCGTAATTACGGATGCACACACGTAGTCATCCGTAATTACGGGAGCCCCATAGACTTCTATGTGCCTGCCCGTGCCACTATTACAGCCTGAAATAGCACATGTTCTATATTTTTCAACGGCACGGGCACCTTCCCGTAAGCAAACGGGGAGGTACCCGTTGTCACGAAGCGGGTTAGTGGACCCACTAGGCCGTACCGCCACAGCGGGGAGGCAGCTGGCCAAACAACAGGACACCCCAGAAATACAATGTCCCGCACAAGGGTACCTGAATAGTCCAGATGATGGCCGCAGCTCTGGCACAGATGAGATGGGTGCAGCAGATGGCGCCAAACGTGGCGGATGACACAGGAGCCGCAAGTTGCGCCAGACATGGCGGATTCCTCCGGATGTGGCAGATAACACAGGACGTGGTGGATTCCTCCGGACGTGGCGGATTCCTACGGACGTGGCAGATGACACAGGACGTGGCGGATTCCTCCGGACGTGGCAGATGACACAGGACGTGGCAGATTCCTCCGGACGTGGCAGATGACACAGAAAGTAGCGGATTCCTCCGGACGTGGCAGATGACACAGGACGTGGCAGATTCCTCTGGACGTGGCAGATGACACAGGACGTGGCACGACTAGATACTAGGGCAAAGCACGGGAAACAGGAACGGGGAACAAGGTACGGGTAACAACAGGAACGGGAAACACTAAGGGACCATTTGCAAGACAGACTGGGAAAACTAACAACGCTCAGGCATCGAACTAGAGGGGTGGAGCCCTCTTATAGCCCAGGGTACTCACGGGTCAAAGGTCGTTCAAGATGTCCGGTGCGCGCGCTGCCCCTTTAAGAACGGGGACGAGCGTGCACGCGCACCCTGCGGGCTCGGGCGGAGGTGAGTGGATGCAAGCGCTGGCGTCTCCTGAGGAGGAGGCTGGGGCCAGCGCTTGCCGACTCGTGGTTGCGGCTGTCAGAGGGAGGCTGGAGCTGACAGCCCGCAGCCACGGACATTACAGTATCCCCCCTCTTACGCCCCCTCTTCTTGGGACCGGAGCGAGAGAGAAACTTCTTTAGAAGAGTAGGGGCATTGAGGTTCTCCTCTGGCTCCCAGGACCTCTCTTCGGGACCAAACCCCCTCCAATCCACCAAATACAAGGTCTTTCCTCTCACTCTCTTGGTGTCCAAGATCTCCTTTACCTCAAAGATGTCCGAGGAGCCGCTGGGAGCAACCGCAGGGCTGGGAGTCTTGGAATAGCGGTTTAGGATCACAGGCCTCAGGAGGGAGACGTGGAAGGAGTTGGGAATCCTGAGGGTAGGAGGCAGCCGAAGCTTGTAGGCGACAGGGTTGATCTGCTGCAGGACCTCGAATGGTCCAAGGAACCTGGGAGCAAACTTGTATGAGGGCATCTTCAAGCGAATGTTCCGAGAGGACAGCCAGACTTTAGTCCCCGGAAGATACTGAGGCGGCTCTCTTCTCTTAGTATCTGCCTTTCGCTTCATGCGATCTACTGCCAACAAAATAGAGGACCGGGTCTGTTGCCAGATTTGCAGGAAGTCCCCATATGCAGAGTCAGCAGCGGGAACCTGGGATGAAGTCGACACAGGAAGAGGGACTCTGGGATGTTGACTGTAGACGATGTGAAACGGAGAGGAAGTGGTGGACTCACTTGTGTGGTTGTTGTAAGAAAATTCGGCCCATGGTAGAAGCTGTACCCAGTTATCGTGCTGTGAAGAGATGAAGTGGCGGAGATAATTTTCCATGATCTGGTTGATCCTCTCAACTTGCCCATTGGACTGGGGGTGATAGGCAGAGGAAAAGTCCAATCTCACATCCAGGAGTTTACAGATGGCTTTCCAGAACTTAGAGGTAAACTGAACCCCCCGGTCGGACACAATGTGAAGAGGCAAGCCATGCAAGCGGAAGATGTGCTGGATGAAGAGACTTGCCAGACGAGGAGCAGAAGGTAGGCCGGTCAGCGGGATAAAATGAGCCATCTTAGAGAACCGGTCCACCACCACCCAGACAGTGTTACATCCTGCTGAGGGGGGAAGGTCTGTGACGAAGTCCATCGCAATGTGCTGCCAGGGGGCATTGGGTACAGGCAGAGGTTGAAGCAGGCCGGCAGGCTTGCTGTGAGTCACTTTGTTAGAGGCACACACCGTGCAAGAAGAGACAAAGTCCAGAACATCCTTATGTAGCGTGGACCACCAAAAGTGACGAGCGATCAGGTCTCGAGTTTTACAGACACCGGCGTGCCCAGCAAGTTTAGAACTATGTCCCCAGCGGAGAATTCTTCTCCTGTCCGCCAACCGAACAAAAGTCCTCCCAGGAGGGATGTCTCTAACCTGCAGAGGATTAGCAGTGACGATGCAGGACGGGTCTATGATGGTCTGGAGGGACTCCACCGTGTCTTCCGTCTCAAACGATCTGGACAGGGCATCTGCCCTCACATTCTTGTCCGCGGGACGGTAGTGGAGCGCAAACAGAAAACGGGTGAAGAACAGCGACCACCTGGCTTGACGAGGATTAAGTCTTTGAGCGGACTGAAGGTAAGTGAGGTTCTTGTGGTCGGTGAAGATCAGGATGGGGTGAGCAGTGCCCTCCAGAAGATGTCTCCACTCCTCCAGGGCCAATTTGATGGCCAGCAGCTCCCAATCTCCAATGGAATAATTGCGCTCAGCAGAAGAAAACAGTCTAGAGTAGTAGCCACATACTACAGCCTTTCCTTTGGAGCTCCTCTGGAACAGAAGTGCACCTGCACCGACAGAGCAAGCGTCCACTTCCAGTGAGAACTGCCGAGATACGTCAGGATGATGGAGGATCGAGGCTGAAGTGAAGGCACTCTTCAGGCTATTAAATGCAGACTCTGCCTCTGGAGTCCACACTTTGGCGTTCACACCCTTCTTGGTAAGGGTCGAGATGGGAGACGTCAGAGAAGAGAAGTTAGGAATAAACTGCCGGTAGAAATTGGTGAATCCCAGGAACCGCTGTATGGCCCTTAAGCCTTGGGGACGTGGCCACTGCAGGACAGCCTTCACTTTCTCAGGATCCATCTTGAGGCCTTGATCCGAGATGATGTAGCCCAGGAAGGGCAGAGAACTCTTCTCAAAGACGCACTTCTCCAGCTTGGCGTATAAATGATTCTCCCTCAATCGTAGTAGAACCTGACGAACATTCCTCCGATGAGTCGTCTGATCTGGGGAGAAAATCAAAATATCATCGAGATAAACAACAACACAGACATAGAGTAGATCTCGGAAGATGTCATTAACGAACTCCTGAAACACTGCTGTAGCGTTACACAGTCCGAAGGGCATCACCAGGTATTCGTAGTGCCCGTCCCGTGTGTTAAATGCCGTCTTCCATTCGTCACCCCGGCGAATCCGGACTAGATTGTAAGCCCCACGCAGGTCTAGCTTAGAAAAAATTTTGGCCCCTCGTATGCGATCAAATAGCTCAGAGATGAGTGGCAACGGGTATTTGTTCTTGGGAGAGATCCTCCAGCTCACCTGACACTTGGCATGTGTGTCGCGGACATCGCACGGAATCTCGTGTCGGCACACGATGTATGAAGACAGGCAAGGCAGGGAGTTGAATCCAGCGATGTAGAGGATAAAATGGAAAGTTTCCAAGTTTACTAAATATCAAGGTTAAAACAGGATCCAGTGGAAAGTAATCCTGGTGTGCAGATAGAAGAGTGTCTCGGTCCAGTCTAGGGGCCTACGCGTTTCAGACGCTGTGCACGTCCTTAATCATGGCTATTTGGTGTTTTAGAAACTGGGGCTCTGTTTTTATGTGTCTGTCAGTTCCGGTTTTACCAGCTGTCATGCTTAATTGCGGTTCACACTTGGGTGAGTCACTGAAGCGCACGCTAATGAGGTAAGTAAATACAGCCAGGGGTTACTACATAGTGATCAGTGATCTAAAAGAAATTATCATTAGGGAGAGGAAGGAAACCATAAAGACAAGAGCAAACTAGTATTTGTCTGGTGACTCAGTGGTTTTGTTCACTTCATATGGTATGTTACGTAATATCGGGATTTTTGTTTGCGTTCCAGAATCTTGTGTAGTGCTGGACAGCAAAACAGACCAATCAGACGCGGGAGAAACTGACCGGCCTCCCGCAATCAGCTGTCGCTCCGATCTGATGAGAAGCAAGGTAAATATGTATGTGCCGTGGTTTCTATCAACAGAACTTTGAATATTTTCTAATCGATATGGAAAGGGACATGTTTTAGTTAAGTTTTGATTCAGCTATAATGCAATATATAAATACGATAAATAACGTTTGACCCTATAGGGCAGTATCAATTAGGGCTATGTTATAGTCTTGTGAAGATATAGACGTCAGCCTTTATTAAATGGCAAATAACTATACTAGGTCTGGCCGACTAACGACACTAAAGAGGACTTTATGATTTTGCTCCCGTCATTATTGGAGAAATTTCATCTGGTGTGTTACATAGTGTCTGGTTTTTTGTTGGCGTTCCAGGTTCCATGTATAGTGCTGGACCACGGGGCGGACCAATCAGAGGCAAGGGCACTTGGAGGCCTCCAGCAATCAGCCGGTGTTCCAGTTTGATGTGGTGCAAGGTAAATATATATTCCTTGTTTACTAGTAGGAGACTACTGTAGATTATAGATTAATGAACGGAATGACATGTATTGGTTAGGTATTGAACGCTAATGGAAAGCACTGTAGGAGTACGGTGAAGTGACATGTGACCCTATGTAGTAATATCGATTGAGGCTATGTTCTCGTCTCTTGAGGCTGTTGACATTGGTTTTTATTTGATTAACAGATTTTAATACTAAGTCTGAGAAACAGCCGACAATGAAAACAAGCCACACTGATCACGTAGATGGCGGCTGGAGTGCTCCAAAGTACGTTGTGGGTGAGTAGAACTCTTTGCATGTCTAATGAGGATAGGATTTGGCGTGATTATTTGTGACATTTGGATTGTTATTCTTGTGTGGTTTGTAACATACAGTATTTTGGCCATTGTAAGACCTATAATCATCTATTCGCCTAAATGTATGACCTGTATCGGAACTGTACTAGAGTTGATGATTTAACATGATCTTGCGAAGAGATTCATGTTGGAGGAGGGGCGAGGCCCTGAGTTTCTATGCATGGAGCGAGAATTTAAAGAGTGCAGGGAATGCAGAAAAAATGAAGAAAAATTGATTGAAAAATAAAAGAAAAGTGGCTAAAAAAGTCTCGAATATTTTGTTGATTTGCTGTACAAAAAGCACATGTTATGTCAGCAAAAAGATATTGTAGACTCGGGTATACAAGTGGAGAAAGTACATGTTGTGAAAAGATCCTATTCCGGCATGACTACAACTATGGGAGGACACGGTGTACGAAGGATGTAATGACCTGGATTAGTACTGGAACATGAGTTCTTTCTTGAGATTGAGTCCCAGAGGGGACCTTGTTTTTAATCTATATATCCAAAATGCCTCTCGCAGGTGAGTTTTGTGTTTCAAATCTCCTCCTCTTTTAGGGAGATTAATTTTTTCTATGGCAAAGCAACGAAAAGTATTAATTGTGCGGTTATGGAAATGTATGAAATGTTTGGAGGCACTTGAGATATTTGTAATATTTGGATTTCTTATGTAGCTGAGGTGTTCGAGGATCCTAATTTTTAGTTTTCGGTTCGTGCAGCCAATATATTTTAATAAGCATTCAGTACATTCGATGACGTAGATGACCGACTCAGTATTACAGTTAATGTAATTTTGGATGGTGTATGTGTCTGACTGTGTGGAGTCACAAAAGGTTTTCGTGGGGTATGCAAATTGGCATACCTTACAGGGGTGCTGTCCACATTTGTAGAACCCTTTGGTTTCTAGCCAGGTCGATTTGGTCTCTTGTGATGTGAATGCAGATGGTGAGAGGATGCTGCCTATTGATGGAGCTTTTCTTGCTATTACTTTGCATCCTTCCTTAAGTATAGACCGCAGGTCACTGTCCTCCATAAGGATAGGTAGATACCTATTTACTAGGTGTTTTATTTCCTGAAACTGGTTGCTTTGCTGTAAAACCAGTGTCGGCTGATTGGAATCCAGTTTACATGTTTGATGGTGTTCTAGAAGTTGAGCACAGCGTCTGAAACGCGTAGGCCCCTAGACTGGACCGAGACACTCTTCTATCTGCACACCAGGATTACTTTCCACTGGATCCTGTTTTAACCTTGATATTTAGTAAACTTGGAAACTTTCCATTTTATCCTCTACATCGCTGGATTCAACTCCCTGCCTTATTTGTTCTTGACTGTGATCAGGTTGAGGCCCCTGTAGTCAATGCGGGACGAAGGGATCCATCCTTCTTTTTAACGAAGAAGAATCCAGCCCCGGCCGGGGAGGAAGATTTTCGTATAAAACCCCTCTCCACATTCTCCTTTATATAGGCCGACATGGATAGAGACTCAGGCAAGGAGAGAGGATATACCCGTCCACGGGGAAGAGAGGCATTAGGAACCAGTTCAATGGGGCAGTCATAGGTGCGATGTGGAGGCTGCGTCTCAGCCTCCTTTTTGCTGAAAACATCTGCATACTGAGCAAAATGGGGAGGCAGTCCCGACAGCGACTGAGGCAGAGAAGGCTTGACAGGATGGATCTGCAACAGACAACGACCATGGCACTTGGAGCCCCATTGGAGAACCTCTCCAGAATTCCAGTCCAGGACTGGGGCATGAAGTCGAAGCCAAGGCAGGCCCAGCAGAACAGGATTGATGGCCTTGGGCAAAACAAGGAACGAAATAAATTCAGAGTGAAGTACTCCAACCTGGAGCTTCAACGGCTTGGTTTTAGAGATAATGGGATCAGGCAGAGGCAGTCCATTAACTGAGGCCACAGCCAAAGATGTCTCCAGGGGAACTGTGGGCAGCTGAATACGATCCACAAGCTCTTTCTGGATGAAATTTGCAGCAGAGCCAGAGTCAAGCTAGGCAGAGACTTGATGCGTCCTGTCGCCGGATACCAGGGTCACAGGAATAGTCAGTTTGGAAGCGAATCCTCTGTTAGATTCTGTTCCACCTAGTGTTGTCTCTCCAACCAATCCTAGGCAATGGGGTCTCTCCGGCCTCTGGGGGCACAGGCGCACAATATGGCCTCCATGGCCGCAATACAAACAAAGTCCAGAAGTGCGTCTGTGTTGTTTCTCCTGGGTAGACAATTTAACATAATTACTCTGCATCAGGTACTCTGGTGGGACGACTGAGGAGGATTGCGGGACAGCAGAATCCAGCCTAGGAAGTTCTCTCTCCCGGAGAACCTCTTGGGAACGTTCCTGGATCCTCATGTCAACGCGGGAGGCGAGTAAGATAAGATCGTCCAGGGTAGATGGCAGATCGCGATCAGCCAGCTCGTCCTTGATTGCTGAAGACAGTCCCTGCCAGAATGTAGCCACCAAAGCCTCATTGTTCCAGGTCAATTCAGCAGCCAGGATACGGAACTGAATGGCATACTCGCCCACGGAGAGGTCTCCCTGGTGTAGGGTCAGCAAGGATGCAGCAGCCGAAGAAACTCTCCCAGGTTCCTCAAAGATCGAGCGGAAGGTCCGTAAGAAGCACTGCAAGTCCCGGGTCTCAGGTCCCTGATGTTCCCACAGAGGATTGGCCCATGCCAGGGCTTTGCCGGTAAGGAGAGAGATGATAAAGGCGATCCGGACGTCATCCGAGCAGAAGGACCTGGCATGTAGTCTGAAATGGATCAGGCACTGATTCAAAAATCCCCTGCAGGACCTCGGATCTCCGTCATAGTGTGGAGGTAGCGGCAAGAAACACAGGGGGTTGGTACCGGTACAGACAGGAGGTGTAGCAGGCGGAACTGCAGGAACGGGTGCGGTGATGACTGTGGACGGAGCAAGCAGCCGATGGGCTATGGCGTTCACCGACAGGAGGAGCTGGTCTTGTCGTGACTGGAGATCCTCCATCTCAGCCAGCATGGCTTGTGTAGTCAACGTCTCAGGTTGACCAGCGGGGTCCATTGCCTGAGCTTACTGTCACGAAGCGGGTTAGTGGACCCACTAGGCCGTACCGCCGCAGCGGGGAGGCAGCTGGCCAAACAAGAGGACACCCCAGAAATACAATGTCCCGCACAAGGGTACCTGAATAGTCCAGATGGTGGCCGCAGCTCTGGCACAGATGAGATGGGTGCAGCAGATGGCGCCAAACGTGGCGGATGACACAGGAGCTGAAAGTTGCGCCAGATGTGGCGGATTCCTACGGACGTGGCAGATGACACAGGACGTGGCGGATTCCTCCGGACATGGCAGATGACACAGGACGTGGCAGATTCCTCCGGACGTGGCAGATGACACAGAAAGTAGCGGATTCCTCCGGACGTGGCAGATGACACAGGACGTGGCAGATTCCTCTGGACATGGCAGATGACACAGGACGTGGTACGACTAGATACTAGGGCAAAGCACGGGAAACAGGAACGGGGAACAAGGTACGGGTAACAACAGGAACGGGAAACACTAAGGGACCGTTTGCAAGACAGACTGGGAAAACTAACAACGCTCAGGCATCGAACTAGGGGGCTGGACCCCTCTTATAGCTCAGGGTACTCACGGGTCAAAGGTCGTTCAAGATGTCCGGTGCGCGCGCTGCCCCTTTAAGAACGGGGACGAGCGTGCGCGCGCACCCTGCGGGCTCCGGCGGAGGTGAGTGGATGCAAGCACTGGCGTCTCCTGAGGAGGAGGTTGGGGCCAGCGCTTGCCGACTCGTGGTTGCGGCTGTCAGCGGGAGGCTGGAGCTGACAGCCCGCAGCCACGGACATTACACCCGTGGCCAATAGAGGTCTATGGGACCGTAATTACGGCCCGTGTTTACGGGCATTTTTACATTCGTGTGCATGGGGCCTTAAATAATGTTATAATGTAATATCTCGGACTTTTATGTTCATTTTTTATTTTTTTCTTACATAACCCTTGAGAAAACATGGGAAAGTTTTTTTTTAACTTTTAATATTTCAAGTTCTTTTTTGTATAAAAAACTTTATTTGACTTTATTTATTAGTTCTCCTAGGGGACTTCAACCAGCGATGGTTGGATCCCTTGCATGATATACTGCAATACTAATGTATTGCAGTATATCATGATTTTTACAGCCTTTGATATACGTGATTTAAGGCTCTGAAAGGGCTTAATCTCGGCACCCTGCAATCATGTCACGGGGGGGGGGGGGGGGGGGGGAAGGACGTTGGAAGGGGCTGTCCCCTTCTCTCTAACGTTTTAGATGCTGCGGTTGCTATTGACCGCGGCATCTAAGTTCTTAAACAAGCGGGATCCTGCTCGTTGCAGTGAAGTGGCGGATGTAACATACAGCCGATACATGCAACATATGGGGCGGGCTCAGCCCACTCCATACTTTCCCTGCCGGCCTCCGAAGTATATACTGTATACTGCGGATGTCGGGAAAAGGTTAATGTCTGGCTCTCTTACCTACATAATAATTGGATACAATTCCACCTTTGAGAATAATGAAAGAAATGGAACCATTAGGCTACATGCACACATTGCATAATTTGGTGCAGAAAATTTGCATCAAACCGCAGATAAACTCAGATAATTCCACAGGTAAATTCCGTACATTATTCTTTTATGCGTTTTTAGGTGCGGTTTTTACATTTTGATGCGGGAATAGGTGGAGTTTTATGCTGTGTATTTTGGTGCGGTTTTCTATTAACTTGTACAATTCTGAGGTGAAAACACAGGACAAATTGACATGCTGCAGATTTTAAATTATGCGTTGCAGGTCAATTTAGCTGCGAAAAAATTCTGCAACGTGTAGATGAGATTACTTGAAATCTCATTTATTTTGCTTGTATAGAGAATACAGAGCAGCTGTATCTCAAAAATTAAAACACATTTTTAATGAAAACTATTTAGAAAGTTGCACTAATCACACTGACTGAACTTATTATAAAAAAAAAAACATTACCCTCGAATGGTGTACATAGCCTTTAACCCGTTAGTGACCGGCCCATAGTCTTTTTACGTCGGTCACTAACGGGCTTTATTCCGATGCCGTAGACTTTCTACGTCGTGGCATCGGAATAAAGTAGCGCCGCCGGGGGGAGGTTTAGCTCCCTGCTCTCAGCTGCCGGAGGTAGCTGAGGGCTTGGAGCAGTGACTGGGGACCGCTGTTTGCGGTCCCCATACCGGCGACCGCCGTTACAATGAATGTGCCGATGTAAATGAGGTTTTTATCTCCTCACCCCATGTATGTTTGGTGAGAGGAGATAAAAAAACTACTTGTTAGGCCCCCTGCTGCCACCGATCGTGTCCCCCGTCCCCCACCCCTAACTGCCGAGAAAAAAAGAAAAATGGTGCAAGCATGCGCTGTCAGTGTAAGGCAGCTATTCTGCCTGTACATAGAAACTGATCAGGGACCCTGATAATTGGTCCCTGATCAGATGGTCACTGTGATATACCTATCACAGTGACCATAGTCCCATATTTACGCAATACAGCACAGGATTTGTGCTCTTTCCCTCCCTCCTCTCACTGTAGTTGATCTGTGAGAGGAGAGAGAGAGATACTATACAAATCCTGTGCTGTATTATACTGTGAAATACACCACATATTTGCCAGTGTTCCTATATTATCCGTAATCACCCCAGATTACCCGTAATCACCCCAGATTACCCGCAATTACTTGTTATCTCCGTAATTCTTTTTTTTTTCCCGTGAATTAGTTTTAGTTGCTGTTATTAACTGTGGTTTACCGTATTTTTTTTAATTGAATTTTCTGTTAGTGTTTTGTCTATATTTAATATATAAAAAAATACAAAAAAAAGAAAAAATACAAAAAAAAAAATGTACTTGTTAGTTTAGTGTTCACAAAATAATGAACCGCAGAAGCCGCAGAATGTTCTCTGCAGAGCAGGCATACGCCATGCTGTGCTCTTGCGATTCCGGCAGTGATACGGACACTGCGTCAGAAGCAGAACTTGGCTCAGAAAGCGACACAAGTTCTGCTTCTGCCACTGGACCCCCCAGCCCTATGGTGGTGGACGCAGCGGTCACCGGTGAAGCGTCAGGAGCCGGGCCTAGTACTGCAGTGCCTCCAGCAATGTGGGATCCTGCAGTTTCTTTCTCCCCCCAAATTCCACCATTTACAGCGACTCCAGGCATCAACTCTGATGTCACAAATTTTACCCCCTATAATTTTTTTAATTTGTTTATAGGCGATCAGGTCCTGGAACTAATTGTCCAGCAGACGAATTTATACGCAAGGCAATTTGTCATCCAAAATCCCAGGTCTTACTATGCCAGAGGATGGATCCCCACAACCGTCTGTGAAATTACATTTTTTTGGGGAATTACACTAAATATGGGGATAGTAAAAAAAACTTCTATCCGCTCCTACTGGGCTACCAGCGCTATCCATAGCACCCCTGTATTTGCTGCTGTCATGACCCGAACGCGCTATTAGACTCTTCTCGGACAACTCCCAAATCCCCCCAAGAAGTGACCCAGGACATGATCGCCTCAACAAGTTAAGACCCCTCATCTCCCTCCTATCTGAGTCATTTCTAAATTTGTACACCCCAGGACAAAAAAATAGCGGTAGACGAGTCCCTTATGTCCTTCAAGGGCCGTCTATCGTTTCGCCAATACATCCCCTCCAAAAGAGCCCGATACGGAGTGAAACTCTATAAGGTGTGCGAGAGCACAACGGGCTACACCTATGCCTTTTTTATATATGAGGGCAGGGACCGCCACCTTAATCCCCCAGGATGCCCAGAGGATATTGGCATTAGTAGGAAAATTGTCTGGGAACTCCTGGTGCCATTCCTACAGAAAGGGTACCATGTGTACACCGACAACTATTACACCAGTTTCCCCCTGTATAAGTCCCTCCATGCTGCTAATACAGGGGCCTGTGGGACGGTACGCAAAAATAGGGTCGGCTTCCCTCAACAACTGGTGTCCAGGAGAATAGAAAGGGGTGCGACACTCTCCTTTGCAAGCAACCAGTTGCTCGGTGTCAAATGGAGTGACAAAATGACGTGTACATGCTGACCACCGTGCATGAGGTCACCACAGTGGCAGTGAGAGAGAGGGGTGCTACCTCTGATAAGAGGAAACCGGTCTGCGTGGTGGACTACAATAAGTTCATGGGGGGAGTCGATCTATCTGACCAGGTCCGTACCTGGTCAAGCGCAAAGCTAGGGCCTGGTATAAAAAGGTAGCGATCTACCTCATCCAAATGGCCACTTACAACAGCTATGTGCTCTACAAGACCCAGGGAACGCTCAGTTTCCTCCAATATCAGGAGAAAATTATAGAGCACCTCCTGTTTGACTCCCCCGCACCTGGAGAATCCTTTGAGTCAGAGGAAGTCAAAAGGCTCACTGAGCACCACTTCCTTCACCCTGTCCCTGCCACTGAGAATAAGGAATACCCCCAAAGGAGATGCCAGGTGTGCAGTAAACATGGAAGGAGGAGGGATACCCGGTTTTACTGCCCCATGTGCCCTTCACATCCAGCCCTGTGCAACTACCCCTGTTTTGAGACCTACCACACCGTTTCTAATTATTGATTTTATATATAATTTAGGGAACACCAAAAAGGGTGGGGTAGGGGATTCATTTTAGGGAGTCAATTTAATTTATTCATATTTTTTGTTTCGTTTTTGGGCTTTCCAAGGGAGGGAGGGATTCTCACGGGGAGGTAGTAAATTATTTATTTCAGACTGTAAAACTAATTTTCCCCTTTTTGATTTTTTTTTATACATTTCTTGGACAATTAAATCCTGGACTTGATCACTCACAAATGAATACTGTTTATTGTGCAGGAGCCCACATCTGTCTATTCAGAACATGGACTCCCACAAGTGTTCTTGAAATAAAAAATAAATGTGGGCATTGCATTTATTAGTAGATAAATCCAACACCTGCGGCCCGTGCCGCCCCTGAATTAGTGGAAGTCGTGCATTTTAGCAATATTTACAAGAATAAATTGGGGATGTATTTCCTTTTTCTTATGACTACGTCCTGCCACATACGGCTGTTACATTCCTAATTCTGTACCGTGATATGAGCATGATATTTTTTTTTTTGGAGGATCTCTAATAATCGAGCTGTGCCTTATCAATACACCATGGGCTTTGTTACAGTTCTTCTGGAAATACTGACATCATTTTGGGGATTAGTGATCCTTTACTGTTCCTATAGATGGTTTTGAACACTGCCCCTTTATATATTCTGTAGGTGGTTGGTTGTTTTGTGGACATAGCGGTTCCTACCTTGCCGGGCAGGGGCCTGTTATGGTGTACCGCGTCACTTGGCACTTCGTCCCTCATAAGGATTGATGGAGCTAAAGAGACGTTGTACAACCAGTCACTGGAAAAAAAAAAAACCTTGTCATGACAGCCCTGCAGGTGTTCTTCTATCTAGTGAACAGACTCGAGTTTGCAACATAGTTGGATACATTTTCCTCCATTTGTTTGAAGATATTGCCCGTCACTCCAGTACAGTTTATTTTTTTCCTCTCTGACTGATTTTATATTAGGACAGAATTCTGTCCACAATGACATCATAATGGCACAGATGCGAGACAACGGCTTCTTCAGCAAGACACAGTCATAAGTACAGGCAAATACGTCTATAGCAACATGTATCCGTTATGAATACACGGCTTCACTTCTCTTTTGTATGCCGCACAAATTTATTAATGTGGCATATTTCTAACAAAATAACCTTCTACCACGTCTCCTCTATTTTATCTGGAAATGTAATAAGAATTTGAAGAAAACATTTTATACCCATAGTGTCTGAAATAATACCCCTTATATTATATTCCTCCTTTAAAAAATTTATTCAATTGTGCCCTGAAAGCCAAAGGGTGCTCCCTCTCTTTTTGGCCCAGCCACACGTCTAATAAGCAGATTGGGGCAACAATGGAAGTATTTTTGAAAACAGGAGAAACCGGGTGATAAATTTTGGGGTGTGTTTCTTCATTTTCATGTTCGCTTTACAAAGAAATCGGTCTTTAAACTGACACTTTTATGAAAAAAGTGAAATGTAATTTTTTTTCACCTGCTATGTATTCAATTTTGCAAAAAACAGTGGGATCAAAATACTCACTACACCCCTAGATAAATACCTTAAGGGGTCTAGTTTTCTAAATGGGGTCATTTATGGGCAGTTTCTATCGTTCTGGCAGCTCAATACCTCTCCAAATATACAGTGGGGCCTAAAACATTTTCAAGCAAAATATGAGTCCTGAAAGCCTCCGGGTGCTCCCTTCCTTTCGGGCCATGCTGTGTGTCCAGGCAATGCATTAGGGTCACAATGGGAGCATTTTTGAAAACAGGAGAAACAGGGTGATAGATTTTGGGGTGTGTTTCTTCATTCTCATGGTCGCATTACAAAGAAATCGGTCTTCAAAGTGATACTTTTATGAAAAAAGTGAGATTATATTTTTTTACGCCTGCTTTGCATGAATTCTTACAAAAAAACTGTGCAGTCAAAATACTTACAACACCCCTTAATAAATACCTTAAGGGGTGTAGTTTGCAAAATGGGGTCACTTGTGGTGGTTTCCACCATTCTGACACCTATGAGCCTCTGAAAACCTGGCCTGGTGCAGGAAAACCAAATGTACTTCAAAATTTATAAAATGATTACAAAATTAGTAAGTCTTCTAAATTGCTCAAACAACATTTTTTTTTCCAAAAGTGCTGCCAAAATAGAGTAAAGAGATGGAAATATATATTTAATAAAAAAAATTGTACATTGTACAGTATGTATGTACATATGTGACATATTGCAGTTAAAATTAGGGAAAAATTATAATTTTTACAAAATTTCTTCAATTTTTCTATTTTTTAATTAATTTCCGCAAATCATATCAGTCTACTTTTACCACTAAAATAAAGTACAACATGTGACGAAAAAACAATGTCAGAATTACTTGGATATTCAAAACTTTCGCAGAGTTATTCTCTGATAAAGTCAGACATACCAGATTTAACAAATCTGGCTTGGTCATTAAGGTCCAAACAGGCCCGGTCATTAAGGGGTTAAATTAGAGTTTCAGCGAGGAAGAATTTGTCTGTGATATTAAGACTAAATGTATATTTTTTGTGTCACTAAATGCAATGTTCACCCGTTGAATGTTTTATTCCTATATTTTGTATATATTTATGGATAGGTATAACTATTACATGGTAAGGATTACAATAGCTAGATATAGCGTATCCGTGGCTACGACTGGTACAAGGAAAAATGCAGCATAGTATACAAGTCCCCTCTCCCAAATGACTGATAATATACACTCTTGTAGCTAGACTCAACCGTGGGGTACAAATAGTAGAGGGAATCCCATAGAAAATAACAAGGCCCCTCATTATGGTGGCAGTTTTTTCAGGTGTTTGTTTCCCTTTTCATGACCCTTGGGCCAATTCCCTACTAATGTAGAGAGAAGTCCTGTACAGGTTCTAACTACCCAATAGCAAAGGAGATGGGACCAAAAATGGCTGGACCCCTTCTATCCAAGCAGCTGCCTCTTTGGTATGTACGCCCTTGAGGCTGAACATGACTTGGGGGTAAATCTGGAAAATAAAGGACTAGTTCTAAAGGAAGAACGGTAACTTGTGATGAGTCCAGAACAACACCAGGAAAGATTATGCATTGCAATACCTATGTAGTACTAAAGATATTACATAAAGAAATAACATAGTCATGAATAAAAAACATTTTTTACACGTCCATCAGTGAACATTCCGGGAAATCAACAGAATGTAATGTGAAAAACAGAATTAATCAAAAGATGGATCAATACCGCAGCTCCACTGAGAGCTGTTTACAATAGACAGGAAGTCTCTGAATCAAATTACACAATCTTCTCATCCAGATGTGGTGACATTATCTTATTTAGCACTCACAACAAAGCTTTGTGTTGGGGCTCGTACATTGCCATATTACAGCGAATAGGAAGCAATCTATCAGGCCTAGGTACGTAGTAATAAAATGCTATGAAATAGAATTTGGCCGCATCTGATGGTTTTCGCTTTGGCGATTGTTTTACCATTTGACTATTTCTACTATTTTATTAAGTTTGCTTTTTATCTTTTAGAAGGACTTAAATAAAGTGTTAAGGCTTTTTGAGAATATGCAAGACAAAGAAGAACAAATTATTATGGCTATCGGCAGGAAAATACAATTGAGATATGCAGATTCTCCTAAAGCTTTTTGTCAATTTTTCTAAGGCCAGGTTCACACCTAGTGTTGTGGTGCAGCACAAAGCCACACCACATCCGCCAAGTGAAAACCACAGCAATATACCGAAATTCATGGAAATGTTTCTGCTTCCGTGAATGTGGTTTTCAATACTGTGTTTTTTCCTATTGAAGTGTTTTGTTTTTTTGTACTGTGCAAACAAATAATAGAGCAGAGTATAAAGAAGAGTATAAAACGTTCCTTCATGTTGGAACTGATATCAGCACAAATAAGTTTGATGCAGCTTCTTTTGATGCAACTTTGAGCAGCAAATATGTCACATTATACCATGGAGGAGAGAAAAGTCTCAAATATCTCATGCACACTTATAATGAATACTAACACGATTACTTTCACAACTCATTTATCCTACACAAGACAAAAGAGTTCAAATTAATGAAAACTCGAAACAAGGGATTTAAACCCTTGGCGACATACGACGTACTATTACTGAAATGTCGCCAAGGGGAAGCATGGAGCATCACGGGCTGAGTGAACCCCTGCCTCTGGCATTAGTATTGCAGTATATCATGCAAGCGATCCAACGATCCCTGGTTCAAGTTATATAAAGGATTTTTTTAGGTTCCAAAAGAGAAAAAGGATTAAAAGATAAAAAAAAACCCTATTAGCATTTTTTCCCAAAATCAATGTTAACCCATTCCCGACATTTGTCGTAAGTATACGACATGGAAAGCCAGTGCTTCCCGCAAAATGCCGTATACTTACGACAAATGCATGGCACCGGCTCAGAAGCTGAGTCGGTGCCATCATCCCCGGATCAGGAGATGAGCCGGCGTCATCAGCGGTGGATATCAGCTGTATGTTACAGCTGACATCCACCTGTAACGGCAGGAACCGGAGCTAGCTCCGATCCCTGCCATTAACCCCTCAGATGCAGCAATTGGAATGCGATCGCTGCATCTTTGTGGTTGCTAGCAGATCGGCAGCTGTGCCCTGCAATCGCACGACTGCCGACTGCTATTATGACACCAGGAGACCTAACAATGGCCTCCTGTTTGCCATTATGGAAGCGAGGCGAAGCCTAATCGGCTTGCTGTCAGTGAATAAATGACAGATCTAATACATTGCACTACGTAGGTAGTGCAATGTATTAGAAAAAAAATCTGACAGTTGGACCTTCAAGTCCTCTAGTGGGACTAAAGTAAAGTGTAAAAAAAAGTGAACAAAAAAGTGAAAAAACGTTGTAAAAAATATAATAAAAATTTTAAGTAATAAAATAAAAGACAATCGCCCTTTTTCCCTTATCAAGTCCTTTATTACTGAAAAAAACAAAATACACCATACATATTTGGTATCGCCGCGACCATAACGGCCTGAACTATAAAAATATTATGTTATTTATTCCACGCGGTGAACGGCGTAAAAAAACGTAAAAAATAATGCCCGAATTTCTGCTTTTTGGTCACTTTGCCCTACAAAAATTGAAATAAAACGTGATCAAAAAGTCGCATGTATCGAAAAATCATGCCTATAAAAACTATAGCTCGTCTCGCAAAAAACAAACCCTCATACAGCTCCGTCGACGAAAAAATTTAAAAGTTATGGTTCTCACAACATGGCGACAGAAAAAATACATTCTTTTTACAAAAGTAATTTTATTGTGCAAAAAGTTGTAAAACATAAAAAAGTGCTATAAATTAAGTATCACCGGAATCGTACTGACCCGTAGAATAAAGTTAACATGTAATTTATAACGCATGGTGAACGATGTATAAAAAAAAAAAACTAAAAAAACTATGGCAGAATTGCAGTTTTTTATTCACCTTGCCTCTCAAAAAATAGGATAGAAAGTGATCAAAAAGTCGCATGTACCCCGGAGTGTGGACCAAAAGGTGGATAAGTAGAGACACCATTTATCAGTGTGACACCAGCCTGTGCAGAAAGGATTGCTTCACAGCGTAACAAACATCTATGGATTATTTATTGTTGACCCCATTATTATATCCTCTGACTATGCCCCTGATGTACTCTGCCCAGCTTACATATGCCCCACATTATAAACTGAAACACCAGTAAAACTCCAAACAAAACTATCACCAAGCAAAATCCACGCTCCAAAAGCCAAATGGCGCTCCCACCCATGTGAGCCCTACAGTGTGCCAAAACAGCAGTTTACTTCCACATATATGGCACCGCCATAGCCTGGAGAACCTTTTAACAATTTTTGGGATGTGTGTCTCCAGTGGCATAAGCTGGGCACGGCATACTTGCCACTGAATTGGAAATTCTGGGGAAAAAATGTTAATTTTTACTTTGCACCATACGCAGCACATTTATTTATGGAAAAGACCTGTGGGGTGAAAATGCTCACTACACCCCTTAATAAATGCCTTGAGGGGTGTAGTTTCTAAAATAGGGTCACTTCTGGGGGGTTTCTTTCATTATTTCCCATCTGAGCCTCTGGAATTGTGAACCAATTCTGTGTAAATCCCCAAATTAGGCCTCAATTTCACATGTATTCTCTCACTCCTGAGCCCTGTCAAATGTCCAGGCAAAAGATTAGGGCCCCATGTAGGGTGATTCTAAAACCGGGAAACACAGCATAATAATTAGAGAGCTGTCTTGTTATGGTGGCACAAGCTGGACACCACATATTGGCATATCTATTGAAAAATCCCATTTTCACTCTGCAATATCGAGTGCACACTAATTTATGCAAAACACCTGCGGGGATAACATGCTCACTACACCCCTAGGTGAATACTTTGAGGGTGTAGTTTCCAAAATGGGGGTCACTTTTGGGGGGTTTCCACTGTTTTGGTCCCACAGGGATTTTGCAAATGCTACATAGCGACCAGAAACCAATCCAGCAAAATCTGTACTCCGAAAGCAAAATGGCACTTCCCTTCTGAGCCCTGCCGTGTGCCCAAAAATTAGTTTATAACCTCATATGGGGTATTGCCATACTCTGGAGAAATTGCTTAACAAATATTGGGGTTCTTTTTCTGCTTTATTTTTTGAGAAAATGAAAAATTTTGCACTAAAGCTACGTCTTATTGGAAAAAAATGTAATTTTTATTTTCACTGCCGAATTCAAATTAAATCTATGAAACAGCTGTGGGGTCAAAATGCTCACTACACACCTAGATTAATTCCTCAAGGGGTGTAGTATCACAAATAGAGTCCCTTTTGGGTAGTTTCCACTGTACTGGTACCTTAGGGGCTTTGCAAAAGCGACATGGTGTCAAGAAACCAATACAGCAAAATCTGTGCTCCAAAAGCCAAATGCCGCTCCTTCTCTTCTGAGCGCTGCCAACAGCAGTTTATGAACACATATGGGGTATTGCCGTACTCGGCAGAAGTTGCTTTACAAATATTGGGGTTCTTTTTTTTTCTTTATTTGTTGAGAAAATGAAACATTTTGAGCTAAAGCTACATCTTATTGAAGAAAAAATATTGTTTTTACTTTCACTGCCCAATTCTAATAAATTCTATGAAACACCTGTGGGGTTAAAATGATTACTATACCCGTACATGAATTCTTCAAGGAGTGTAATTTCCAAAATGGGGTCACTTATGGGGAGTTTTAATTGTTTTGTCCCCTCAGGGGCTCTGCAAATGTTACAAGACCTCCGCAAACCATTCCTGCCTAATTTGAGCTCCAAAAGCCAAATGGCGCTCTTTCCCTTCTCAGCCCTGCCGTGTGTCCAAATAGCCGTTTATTACCACATGTGTGGTACTATTTTACTTGGGACAAATTGCTTTACAAATTTTGCAGTGCTTTTTCTCCTTTAGTCCTTGTGGAAATGAGAAAAAAATAGCTAAACCTACATTTTCTTTGAAAGAATGTAGATTTTAATTTTCACGGCCTACTTCCAATAATTTCTGCAAAAAACCTGTGGCGTCAAAATGCTCACTATAACCCTAAATAATTTCCTCAAGGGGTGCAATTTCCAAATTGGGGATACTTGTGGGGGGTTTCCACTGTTTTGGTCCCTCAGGGGCTTTGCAAACACGACATGGCCTCCGAAAACCATTCCTGCTAAATTTGAGCTCCAAAATCCAAATGGCTCTCTTTCCCTTCTCAGCCCTGCCGTGTGTCCAAACAGCCGTTTATTACCAAATGTGGGGTACTATTTTAATCGGGAGAAATTGCTTTACAAATTTTGCAGTGCTTTTTCTCCTTTAGTACTTTTGGAAATTAAAAAAAATTAGCTAAACCTACATTTTATTTGAAAGAATGTAGATTTTCATTTTCATGGCCTACTTCCAAAAATTTCTGCAAAAAAGCTGTCCGGTCAAAATGCTTACTATACGCCTAAATAAATTCCTAAATAAATTCCTCGAGGGGTGTAGTTTCCCAAATGGGGTCACTTTTGGAGGGTTTCCACTGTTTTGGTACCATAAAAGCTCTTCAAACCTGACATGGTGCCTAAAATATATTCTAATAGAAAGGAGTGTTCAAAATCCTCTAGGTGCTCCTTTGCTTCTGAGGCCTGTGTTTCAGTCCATAAGCACACTAGAGCCACATGTGGGATATTTACTAAAACTGCAGAACCTGGGCAATAAATATTGAGCTGCGTTTCTCTGGTAAAAGTTTGTGTTACAAAAAAATTATTTAAAAATGAATTTCTGCAACAACAAATAATGAAATTTGTAAATTTCACCTCTAGTTTGGTTTAATTCCTGTGAAACGTCTAATGGGTTAAGAAACTTTCTAAATGCTGTTTTGAATACTTTGAGGGGTGGAGTTTTTAAAATGGCGTGACTTTTGGGAGTTTCTAATATATAAGGCCCTAAAAGCCACTTCACAACTGAACTGGCCCCTGTAAAAATTTTGACATTTTCTTGAAAATGTGAGAAATTGCTGCTAAAGTTCTAAGCCTCGTAATGTCCAAGAAAAATAAAAGGATGTTCAAAAAACTATGCCAATCTAAAGTAGACATATGGGGGATGTTAATTAGTAACTATTGTGTGTGGTATAACTGCCTGTCTTACAAGCAGATACATTTAAATTTAGAAAAATGCTAATGTTTGCAATTTTTCACAAAATTTTGGTGTTTTTCACATTTAAATACTGAATCGAGCAAATTTTGCCAGTAACATAATGTCCAATATGTCACGAGAAAACAGTCTCAGAATCGCTTGGATAGGTGAAAGCATTCCGACGTTATTACCACATAAAGTGAAACATGTCAGATTTGAAAAATGAGGCTCTGTCAGGAAGGTCAAAAGTGGCTGAAGAGGGAAGGTTAAAAAAATAAAAGTTAACACAACTAGTATTGCCGCGTCCGTAAAAGTCAGAATTATCACAATATAGTGTTGTTTAACTCGCACGGTGAACGGCGTAAAAAAATAATGATAAAAAAATATATATTTATATATAAAATAAATATATAGAATACATACATTTTTAGACACCTTAGCTCTCCAAAAAAATGAAATAAAAAGTGATCAAAAAGTCGCATATACCCCAGTATGGTATCGGTGAAAACTACAGCTCGCCCCGAAAACATTAAGCCCTCACATCACTAAATTTACGGAAAAATAAAAAGTTATTGCTCTCAGAACATGGCAACACAAAACATTTTTTTTTTCAACAAATATATATATTTTTTTAATGTGGTAAAACATAAAACAAAACATATACATTTGGTATTGCCATAATCGTATCAACCTGTAGAATAAGGTGCTCATGTAGTTTTTACCGCCTGATGGACGCTGTGAAACAAAACAATTGCCATGGGCCCCGTTCCTCTCAGGGCTCTCTGCCTCAGCTGCTATGGGGCCCGCGGTATGAGGGAGCCCGTGTCGCCCGGCACATAACATTTATGGGCCAGGCGGCACGGGCCCCCTCATGCTTGGTGGCGTTGCTAGCACCGGGGGGGGGGGTAAAACTATAGGCTATAGGCCACGTTAGGCCTGAAGCCTATTAGACCACGCAAGCTGGCGTGATGATGTCCCTGGATCACGCTGACCTACGCAAGGGTCCCATTTGGAGACTGTGTAGCAGTTCTGCCTGTTGTGGAAATTAAGCAGCTCAGCGCTTACCCAAGCGCTTCTGCAGCTTTGTTTTAGCGATCGGTGGGGGTCTCAGTGGTCAGACCCCACCGATCAAAACTTCACTTTGACATGTCAGAAGTTTTTTGAAAGTTTAGTTACGCTTTAATATAATTGTTCAATATACTTTATAATGCAATGTTCTACCAAGCTACTTCTTATATAATACAAATACATGCACTATTCTACCACTGCTCTACTGTTCTCCCTGTCTATATTCACGTAACTAAACATAAAGTTGCATCATCTCTGTGATCTCATGGTATAATTGCTTTTATGTTCTCCTGTTATTTCTTTCATTGATTAATTCTGTTGTTTGAATTACATAAGAAAATCATCAGGAGGAGGGTGCAAGTGGGGCACTAAAGCGTTATACAATGTTTCCACGGTAACACCTCTTCCAGTTACTTAAATAGGAGTGGAGAACACAAGGCAACATCAGCTGGACCCGGACCTCCTGCTGCCCAGAGCTCCCAGCCAGCACTGCTGCATTTGTGAGTACATTATACTATATGGAACGAGTACTTTTTGCAATGTAATATGTTTTTCCTGTATAGAATATATCATATGTATTTTTTTTACCTTTTTATAATTTTCTGACAATTTGTATAAGGATGTTAAAATGTATTATACAAAATGCAGAACGGCACATAGCGCAGCTTCATAGTATGTTGTCGATTTCATGTGTATGTAGATTCTCTGTGGTTGTGCGGGAGCTTTTATTCTTTGTTATTTTTTGGTGACATTAATATATTGGCTACTTTGGAAGTAAAATAGTGATCTTGGAACATTTTTCCTAAAAAAAACTCCATTCTCCTTCTCCTCATCATCATCAGCAAACATTAATTTTCCTACTATGATAGGATATTTTGGCATATGATTAATAATAATAATAATAATAATAATATTAATAATAATAATAAAAAAATAATAATATTTCTTTATCTCTTATTATATTATTACGGTTAGCTAGTCTATGTATTGCATATATAATATATATATATATATATATATATATATATATATATATATATATATATATATATATATATATATATTACGTTCAGACTGTTCTTTACAAGAGTTGCTGACAATTAAAAAAAATAATAATATTATCTGGTGAGCATTGTTACTATCATGCTTAATTAGAGGTTATAATGTGAATTATTCATGGATATTGAATAGGCCATCCCCTATGTGAGCAATGACATATGGAGCAGATTTATTATGCTATTAATGTGTTTCTTCAGCTCATACCATGTATTCATTAGTTGATTTCTCCACTAATATAACGATCTTAGTAATGTCAGAACACGGAACATACAAAATATTAATCTATGTATATTCTGCAGTTTTGTAAATGAATTATAAGTACTAAATAATATAATTGTATTGGCTATCAAACATAAAATATAATGTAATACTAGCATTTAATGATGCATCCTCAGTAAGCTTTGGATTTCACCTCCATATGTAAATGTTACAGTTTATAATTTCTGTCATACCTTTATTTAAAGTATATTACATCTACAGGTTGAACTTTGCCATTTTCGTTTCATCTATCTATCTATCTATCTATCTATCTATCTATCTATGTATCTATCTATCTATCTATCTATCTATCTATCTATCTATCTATCTATCTATCTATCTATCTATCTATCTATCTATCTATCTATCTATCTATCTATCTCATATCTATCTATCTATCTATCTATCTATCTATCTATCTATCTATCTATCTATCTATCTATCTATCTATCTATCTATCTATCTATCTATCTATCTATCTATCTCATATCTATCTATCTATCTATCTATCTATCTATCTATCTATCTATCTATCTATCTATCTATCTATCTATCTATCTATCTATCTATCTATCTTCTGCACTCCATCTTTCTATATAGGAAACTGTTTAACATTTTACAATGAAAAACTTTCTGTGCATATTGTAGTAAAGATATGAAAACTGTTAATCCCTTTTCCATATCTTTCATTGTTTTCATCATTGTATACATTTTCACAGACAGAAGAAAAAACCTTTCAATTATGTCAACAGAATTTGTGTCGCCACTGGATCTCTCAGAAGACATATTGGAAAAGCAAGAACAGCACTGTAAGCTTTTAGGTAAATGCCATTATTGGTGCTTCTGACGTGTAATTCATTAGATACAGCGATGAGTCATCCAGAGTCACCATGACCATAGTAGACAATGATTCATCCAGCTGAATCTTAGAAACCTGATATCACTTGCTTTCTGGTAACAGACCTGATGCCAGATGGGAAGATGATGGCTAAGGTTTCTCCCCATGGGATGGGAAACTGTATAACTGAAAAATATCCTGTTATTCATTTGTATTCTATAAGTTATAAGTATAAAACCAAACCATATCTAACACAATAAAAGATTAATACAAAGAGGGGGAAAATAAAACAAGGCTGAACTCTTTTTTATATATTGACATAATGTAAATGATTAGTCAAGGTAGAGATATTTTGGCTTAAACATGATCATGCATTCCTGATCATGGACTACCAATTGGTTGATCATGTCAACCAATACCCCCAGTGAATTTATCCAGCTTCAAATCATAGTTTATAGATATATCGGAGAGAAGGAAGACACAGGCACATTGTTGGTACACTTAAAATCCTTCTCTGATGTTTGTTCATCAAACAATTACAATAATATATTTTGCAGTATAAACAGCTTGATTCCAGCCAATCGTTTACAATGTGATGTTAATTTGGATTTGATTTAGCCAATAGCATATAATGACAATATGTTTTGTCCTGAACCAATCATAGGCTTAAGGCATGACCACACGTAGCGGAATTGCTCTGGAATTCCACTGCGGACAGTCCGTAGCGGAAATCTGCAGCGTACACGTTTTTCCATTGCCTTCCACAGCTTTGTGGTTGGGTTCGTTTACAGGTTGCGGACAATTCCGCTGCGTAGCATAGGCTGCGGAGCGGAATTTGTTGTCCGCAGCATACAATGGTTGTTGCGGATGTGTTGCGGACTTGTTGCGGACTCATTGCGGAATTTCTCCATTGACTTCAATGGAGAGTCAAAATTCCGCAATGAAGTCCGCAGATGTTATGCAGATGTTATGTGTGCTGCGGAGCGTATTGGTTTTACTAACATGACATTTCTTCATTCTGGCTGGACCTATGTATTTCTAGGTCTACAGCCAGACTGAGGAAGTCAATGGGGCTCCTGTAATTACGGGAGCGTTGCTAGGAGACGTCAGTAAATAGTCACTGTCCAGGGTGCTGAAAGAGTTAAGCGATCGGCAGTAACTATTTCAGCACCCTGGACAGTGACTACCGATCCCAATATACAGCAACCTGTAAAAAAAATAGAAGTTCATACTTACCGAGAACTCCCTGGTTCTGTCTCCAGTCCGGCTTCCCAGGATGAAGTTTCAGTCTAAGTGACGGCTGCAGCCAATCACAGGCTGCAGCGGTCACATGGACTGCCGCATCATCCAGGGAGGTCGGGCTGGATGCCGAAAGAGGGACGTGTCACCAAGACAACGGCCGGTAAGTATGAAATTCGTTTACTTTCACTAGGGAAAGTGCTGTCCCTTCTCTCTATCCTGCACTGATAGAGAGAAGGGAAGCACTTTTACCGCTGTCCGCAGCAGCTAGTCCGCATCAATTTACTGCACATTTTGGGCAGATCCGCCACAGAATCTGCAACGCAGATTCTGTGCGGCATTGATGCAGACAGCCGTGGAGGAAAACCGCCACGTGGGGCCATGCCCTTAGGGCAGGTTCAGACGTGGCGGAATTGCTGTGGAATTCCGCTGCGGACAGTCCGCAGTGGATTTCTCCTGCGGCTGGTTTTTACAGTTGTTTCAATACATTTTTAGGCAAGTTAGTTCAGACGTTGCGGAAAACTCTGCTGCGGACCATAGGCTGCGGTGCGGAATTTTCCCTCTGCAGAATGCACTGTCTGTTGCGGAGAAGAAGCGGAATTTCACTGCGTATTTCAGCCTTTGCAATGCAAAAACTGAAATCTGTGGCAAGTCCGCTGTATTTTCTGCAACAACTGAATTACCTGTCAAATATGCAAATGTTGGTGCAGATTCGTTGCGTAATTGCCCCAAATCTGCACGAACATTTGCAGCGGAAAAACTCCGCCACATCTGAACGTGCCCTTAAACCAAGAAGGTTTATTCACCATAAATTTGAAAACCCCTTCATAACTACATTATTCAGAGTATTCCAAAATCTTTTTATCCTGAACAGGGCTCCTGTAATTACGGGTGACTACGTGTGTGCACCCATAATTACGGGTGACTACGTGTGTGCACCTGTAATTACGGGAGCGTTGCTAGGCGACGTCAGTAAATAGTCACTGTCCAGGGTGCTGAAAGAGTTAAGAAATTGGCAGTAACTGTTTCAGCACCCTGGACAGTGACTACCGATCACAATATACAGCAACCTGTAAAAAAAATAGAAGTTCATACTTACCCAGAACTCCCTGCTTCTTCCTCCAGTTCGGCTTCCCAGGATGACGTTTCAGTCTAAGTGACGGCTGCAGCCAATCACAGGCTTCAGCGGTCACATGGACTGACGCGTCATCCAGGGAGGTCGGGCTGCATGCCGAAAGAGGGACGCGTCACCAAGACAACGGTCGGGTAAGTATGACATTCTTTTACTTTCACTAGGGAATGGGCTGTCCCTTCTCTCTATCCTGCACTGATAGAGAGAAGGGAAGTACTTTCACCTCAATACGCAACGGCTAATCCGCATCAATTTAATGCCCATTTTGGGCAGAGCCGCAACAGAATCTGCAACGGCATTGATGCGGACAGTAGCGGAAGAATTCCGCCACGTCTGGGCATGCCCTAAGAATGTAAAACCATGTAAAACCATGAGTTCCCAAAATATACCACGTTATAGATGCTAGGCGTCAGACTGACCCCATCCCTTATAGTAAACAATGTCATTCTTCAGACGCTCAAGGATGAGAGGCTCCTTATCACACAATAATGGGTTAGATATTTATCTATATTCTCCGAAACAAGAAAAACGAAATAAAAAGCATACAGCTTACTAAAGAAAAAACATAGAATTGTTTTAGACAAAGCTGACATAGATGTATTAGCTTTAAAGCAACATGACTTATTGATCTCAAAATGGTTCCTACAGGCCACAAGATGGATTCCAACTATCCAAAATGGACGCCACCATACAAGATGGAGTTTACTCTAAATAATATCATTTAAACATATTCTAATCACTTTCACACACACAAAGCGTATACTTGCGTTTTTTCATTCTCTCTATTAAAATATAAGAAATTCTACAAACACACCATTTTGGTTTGAGGCATTTCTGTAGCAATTTTTGGGTCAGTGGTATTTTTGTAAATCACAGCATCCTCTTTTTCTGGCATTTTTTATTTAGGCTTCTTCATAGGACTTCTAAAATGCCAGGGAAAATGCGTTTTGAACATCCATTTTAAAACACAGAAAAAAAGTGTGGATCAGTATTTATGTCCGTAATACTGATCCATAATACTGATATTTAATAGGTCATATTGCATCAGTATGTCATCAGTATTGCAGCGGTATTACATCTATTTTAGGTCCTGTTCACTTCACATTTTTTGACATACGTCTAGTGTATATGCTAAAACGTATAAGCCAAACAAGCTTTGATGAATGCCTAATAGTGGTATACATCACCCAAAGACTATTATGGGATCCGTTTAACCCCTTTAACCCCCGTTTAACCCCTTTAGGATGCAGCCTGTTTTGGCCTTGTGGCACAGCCGATTTTTTCAAATCTGACGTGTTACTTTATGTGGTAATAACTCCGGAATGCTTTTACCTATCCAAGCGATTCTGCACCCCTCAAAGTATTCAAAACAGCATTCAGAAAGTATTTTAACCCTTTAGGCGTTTCACAGGAAATAAAGCAAAGTAGAGGGGAAATTTACAAATTTCTCTTTTTTTTGCCGAAATACATTTGTAATAAAAAAATTTTTTAAAAAGGTTTTACCAGAGAAATACAACTCAATATTTATTGCCCAGGTCCTGCAGTTTTTAGGAATATCCCACATGTGGCCCTAGTGTGGTAATGGACCGAAACACTGGCCTCAGAAGCAAAGGAGCACCCAGTGGATTTTGGGGCCTGCTTATTTTTAGATTATATTTTAGGCACCATGTCGAGTTTGAAGATGTCTTGTGGTGCCAAAACAGTGGAAACTCCCCCAAAAGTGACCCCATTTTGGAAACTAGACCCCTCAAGGAATTTATCTAGGGGTATAGTTAGCACTTTGACCCCACAGGCCTTTTGCTATATTTATTGGAGTTAGTCTGTGAAAATGAAATTCTACTTATTTTTCTGAAATAACATAGAAATTTGTAATATTTAGGGTATGCTCACACGGCAGCGTCCGTAACGGCTGAAATTACGGGGCTGTTTTCAGGAGAAAACAGCTCCGTAATTTCAGCCGTCATGGCATGTTGAGGCGCTATTTCGCTGCGTCCATTACGGATGTAAATGGAGCTGTTTTTCCATGGAGTCCATGGAAAACGGCTCCATTTACATCTGAAGAAGTGACAGGCACTTCTTTGACGCGGGCGTCTTTTTTACGCCCCGCCTTTTGACAGCGGGGCGTAAAAAAAATGACCGTCTGCACAGAACATCGTAAGACCCATTCTAATGAATGGGCAGATGTTTGCCGACGCTTTGGAGCCGCTATTTCGGAAGTAATTCGGGGCAATAATGCCCGAATTACGTCCGTAAATAGTGTGTGTGAACATACCCTTACAAGGAATAAAGAAGAAAATGCACCCCAACATTTGTAAAGCATCATCTCCCGATTACGGAAATACCCCATATGTGGTAATAAACTGCTGTTTGGACCCACGGCAGCGCTCAGAAGGGAGGGAGCGCCATTTGGATTTTGGAGCGCAGATTTTGCTGGATTGGTTTTTAGTGCCATGTCGCGATTGCAACCCCCTGGAGGGAACAAAATAGTGGAAACACCCCAAAAGTGACCCCATTTTGGAAATTAGACCCCTCAAGGAATTTTTCTAGGGGTTTAGTAAGCATTTATACCACACAGGTCTTTTGCAGAATTTAGTAGAATTAGGCTGTGAAAATGAATATAAACATTTTTGTCCACTAAAATGTTGATTTTTTTCATTTTCACAAGGGATAAAGGAGAAAAAGTCACCCTAAATTTGTAACGCAATCTCTCCCGAGTATGACAATACCCGACATGTGGTAATAATGTATTTTTTTAATAGAAATTAATTAACCTTTGCAGGACTGATCCTTTTTTGCTTTTCCATTTTAGTTTTTTACTCCCCGCCTTCGAAACGCCATAACTTTTTTATTTTTCCATGAAATGAGCAGTGTGAGGGCTTATTTTTGGAAGGACGAGCTGTAGTTTTTATTGGTACCATTTTTTGGTAGATGCGAATTTTTGATCACTTTTTATTACATTTTATTTAGAGCTTTGGTGGCCAAAAACAGTGATTTTGGCGTTTTAAATTCTTTATTTCTTACGGCGTTCATAATGCGCTATAAATGACAATTTTACTTTATTCTGCGGGTCGGTACGATTACGACGATACCATATGTATATAGTTTTTTTATGTTTTGCAACGTTTGCACAATAAAATCACTTCTTTATAAAATAATTTATTTTCTGTCACCATATTCTGAGAGCCGTAACTTTTTTATTTTCCAGGCCAAAAAGTGGTGTAAGGGCTTGTTTTTTGCGGGACGGGTTGTAGTTTTTATTGGTACTATTTTCGGGTACATGCAACTTTTGGATCACTTTTTATTCTATATTTTGCGTGGGGTGGTGGCATTGTTTTTAGTTTATTTTTTTTGCGGCCTTCACCGTGCAGTAAAAATAACATTACAGTTTTATAGATTGGGTCGTTACGAACGCGGTGATACCAAATATGTTTACTGTTTTTTAACGGTTTCATTTTTTCCCTATAATAAGAGACTTATTATAGGAAAAAAAAATCTTTTATTTTTACACTTTTGTAAAACATTTTTTAACTCAATAAGTTTTTATTGAAATTTTTCAACACACAAATAACAGACATTTGCATTCCAATGTATAAACTGTGAAATACTAGCATTATCAAAACACTTACAATACAAAAGTCATAATCCAGAATTAACACAAAACATACTAAATAATATAATAATATAATATCTCTCCTCTTGAAACCTTGCAGGTGTATGTCTCTAAGGCATTGGTATCCCTTTCTGTACATATATTTCCTCTCTAAGGAATAAAGTTATGAGCGCTACTCAACCATGAATCCCAATCTTCCTCGTATTTAGGAATTGAATGGTTCTTATGTGCCATCATTTTCTCATGCGAGCATGTACTGTTGACATGTGCAATAATTTCTGTTAATGGGGGAATTGTTTGACTTTTCCAGTACCGAGTTATTGCTAATTTGGTTGCAATAAAGATATGCGCGGCAATTACTCTATATTCCCTCGGGATATCTTTAATGTTTAAAAAAAGCAATGCTAGCGATGGGGAGGGAACCACTGTAATCCCTATAATTTCTGACAATAAAAGGAATGAGGCCTTCCAGAGATTTTTGAGTAATGGACAAGTCCATAAAATATGTAACAAAGTCCCTCTACCACTGCAGTTTCTCCAACAGTAGTGAGAAGCAGTCGGGTATATGCGTTGAAGCTTATCTGGCGTGTAATACCATCGGAGTATCGTCTTCATCACTGACTCATAATGAAGAGTACAAGTTTTTCGCTACAAAAGTAAGTGCGTAAGTCCACTCTTGAGTCGAATAAACCCTCATAAGTTCCCTTTCCCAAGCCAAAAAGGATGGAGACTTTTCAAATGAATTTTTAGATCCCAAAACATCATATATGGGCCGCATTCCTTTAATATGCGTCCCAGTTTGAGACCAAAATCGGAATATATCCGCATTGGCTGTAACCTCTAGTGGGCAATTCGTTTGCAAAAGATGCTAGGATTCTCAGAAATTTGTAAAATTCGGTATTCGGAATACCAAATTTAGTGTGTAATGAGTTAAATTGCACCAATTGATTATTCTCTATCAAAGATATCATCTGTGTCAGACCCTTTATCTTCCAGGACCGAAGATCCAAGTCAGGTATAAAGAACTCTAGAACGTCTAACGGTGAAATTGGGAGTATAGAGAATGAAGACTTATTACACAAGGAGTGGAACTTTACCCAATTCTGTAATGAAGTAGCTAGAAAATATGGCAGAGATGAATTATGAGTTTTAGAGTGTAATTTTACTATTAGAAGAGCTTTTAAATTGTTTATAGGTGATACTGATGTTTCAATGTGCACCCAATGTTTGGAAGTGTCTCCTTCCCACCAATCCTTTAATTGGGATATCTGGGTAGATAGATAATAATGTTGAATATTGGGTAAACTCAAGCCCCCATGTTTTTTCCCTTTATTCAATAGTCTCGCCGCTATTCGCGGTCTACTCTTCTGCCAAATGTACGCGCTTACCATCTTACGTGCTTTATTGAAAAAGGATAAGGGCATTTTTATCGGCAATGTCCGAAACAGGTATAATAACTTCAGGAGTACTAGCATTTTAAAAGCCGCTATACGGCCTATCCACGAGACTTCATGTGTTGCTAAGTGTTTCAACTCTAGATCTATTTGCGATAACATAGTAGAATAATTGGCCTGATATAACTGCAAAATTTTAGGGGTGATGTTTATCCCCAGGTATTTTATGTGTGTTTGTTGCCAATCTAATGGAACTGTCCCTCTCATATATCCGAGGTCCGACAACGAGCAGTTCAAGGGTATGGCTTGAGATTTTTCCATATTCACTTTATAAAACGCTATCTGTCCAAATTTCTGTATGATCTCAAATGCAGCTGATAATGAGGTTTCTGGATGTTCTTTGGTTAATATTATGCCGTCTGCGTATAGGGATATGCAATGAGAGCGTCCTCCTATTTTTATCCCTTGAATATCTTGGTGCTGTCTAATAGCTTGAGCTAGGGGTTCTATGGATAGGACAAAAATCAAAGGTGACAGTGGACATCCTTGCCTTGTCCCGTTCGTTATTTCGAAATCCTCAGATAATGCCCCGTTTACAAAGACCTTCGCTGACGGAACAGAGTATAAAGCTTTAATTGCATGTGAAATAGAACCTTCAAATCCCATTTCCTCTAGGACCGCAAAGACAAATGACCAGTTAACCCTATCGAAGGCTTTTTCGGCGTCTAGAGTCACCATAACAGCTTTAGTCCCTTTTCTGTCTACATAGTCTAAAATATTAAGAACTCTCCTGGTATTTTCCGTGGCCTGCCTGCCCTTAACAAACCCCACCTGATCTCTATTTACTAGAGATGGGATCACGTCTGTCAAGCGATTTGCCAAAACTTTGGCGTAGATTTTTAAGTCAGAGTTAAGGAGGGATATAGGCCTAAAGTTTTGTGGTGAGTCAGGTATTTTTCCTGGTTTCGGGAGTGTCACTATCACTGCACTCAGCATTTCTTTTGGGAAAGAACCTTTCATAATGGCGTGTTTCAGGATTTCAAGCAAGTGAGGTAGGAGAGACTCTTCAAAAGTTTTATAATAGGCTCCAGATAAACCATCAGGTCCAGGGGCTTTATGAAGCGGGAGAGCCCTGATTATTTTGGAGACTTCTATCTCTGACAAAGGAAGATTGAGATCTACCAATTGATGGGGTGATAGACGTGGGAGTTTTAGGTCAATCAAGAACTCTTTGACGACTTGTTGGATTGGTTGTGGATTTGCTATATGTGACTCTAAATTATATAAGGATTCGTAATATTCCTTAAATTTCTGTGCTATATCCCCAGGTGAATATATTTTAGCGGTTCCCAGGGGGTCTTTGAGAAACGGTATCTACTCTTCACAGCCCTGGCTTTTAATCTATGTAACAACCTATAGAGGAAATGGTCAAGTACAACTGAAACATCATATGTAATAGAAAAAACATCTTTATTAATGAACAAATACATGAACGATTAAAAAATGAGTCATACAATGTAAAAAGGCGTCAACCCATGCAGGATATGTAAAATACTAGTGGGATATGAACATGTATGGAGAGACCCAATTACATGGATGCTGAGGTTAAAAATAGTAGGCTAATATCCACATGATTTATAGAGAACAATGTGTATATAAAGTGCTAGTGCTGGTGTACAGAGGCAATATGCTTCCTATGAAAAAGACACAATACATGTGTGTCAAAGTACAGCAAGTAAAGACAGGTCAGATAGCAATAACTGCAGAGGGCTGATATGCCCAAGATATAGCCTAAATGTAATCAATAAGCAGCCAAAAGAGTCATATAGCAAATGTAATGGTACGTACCCGGATTCATATCACCGCATGGAGGAGACGCCAGACCCGACGCGCGTTTTGGCAGATGCCTTCGTCCGGGGGTGGCGTCTTCCCAGCGGGACCCTCCCTTATATATTAGTATAATCAGATGTGATCCCAATCAGTGAGGCCAGCGAGAGATGGTTAATGGCGACAGGCCGGGGGTAGCAAGATGGCTACTGCCCCACTTCCGGATCCGAGTCATCGCAGCGGACGTGAGCCGGCAGTGTTTAATCTATGTGCCAAAAGCTTACTGGCTTTATTATCCTGAGAATAGTATTGTGCCTTGATGGATTGCAAATTTTCTTCACATTTATACATTAAGCAATCCCTCAATTTAATCCGAAGATTCCTTATCGTCTCAGTGTTGGCTTGGGATATATTTGCTTTGTTCAGGGCTTCTACCCGACGCAATTGTGCTATTGTATCATCAAATTGGCTATCCCTTTCCTTCTTTGCTCTATGACCCCACTTTATATAAAGACCTCTCATATATGCCTTGTGAGCGTTCCACAGAACAAAAGGATCCCTTACAGAATTAACATTCAGTAGAAAATATTCCTCTAAACCCTTACGCAATTCTTCTTTATATTTAGGGTGAGACATCAAATAGGCATTGTTTCTCCATAAAAAGTGAGAAGTTGTATCATGAACTTCCCTAACACTCATAGTAATAGCTGCATGGTCCGACCATTTAATCAGTTCAATAGAAGATTTTTCCACTTTCTGTATCAACGAGCGACCAGCTAGAAATAAATCTATGCGGGAATAAGACTTATGTACCTGAGAATAAAAGGAATAATCCCTTTCTGAGTCGTGTTGAATACGCCAGATATCATATACATCTTCCCTTAGTAAGACCGGTGCTAAAGATTGATAGTAGGTTTTATGGTCACTCGTGGAGTCCATTGTGGGATCGTGTATGGTATTGAAGTCCCCACATACCACTAGTTTTCCTCGTTTAACCTTGTTAATCTTACAAAATAATTTGTTATGGAAGCGAATTTGATGTGTGTTTGGGACATATACAACCACTATTGTAAATAGCACATTATTAAGCTCTCCTATCTGTATGATATATCTCCCCCCCCCCCCCCGGATCTAGGAACGACTTTATTGGATTAAATGCGACTGTGTTCCTTATTGCTAGAAGTACCCCTCTCTGTTCTTTTAGTGTAATGAGAGAGGATAATGTTTGGAAATTGCAGGTGTTTTATTCTATGTGCATCTTGTTCTAATATATGAGTCTCTTGTGCACAGAGTATATCTCCTTTCAGGGAGAGAGCTTCTTTCCACATAAACACTCTTTTGTGAGGACTGTTTAAACCTTTCACATTTATGGAGACAAACTTAACCATCATAATGTATTAGAGAAGCGAGATTGTGGGAGTGTAATATCTTGTGATATCCCCTTAACCTTAACTTTTTGGGTTCGATATGCTTAACTAATCGGAAGAGAATGGTACAGGATTCCAGCACTACTGAAAATGACATTAAATTTAACCATTTAGGTACAGATATATCTGTTATATTATCATCCAACTTCATCACATCACTTTTCAAGAGATATATAAAACAAACCAACATATTTGGGTGCCTCATGACCCATGTAGAGTCGCACCAACCACATAAACACTTTAAACACATATACAGCTGAATAAGATGTTGATGGATAACGGGACAATTTCTCAGGGCTCGAATCCCAGAGACATGCCAGAACTCCAAACGGCAACTGTGTCACGCTGTATTGGTGACTCTTTAGCGAGGAAGTCTCTTCCGAGGTGGCACCACTTGCCATTCCTGACCTATGCGAGTTGGTAACAACCCTTGATCTTCTGTCATCTCCGGGCAAGGAAGGTTCCTGGATTGAAAGAAACTTTCTCCCCTCTGCCAGGGTAGATATAACATGAAATGTTCCATTATGGCGTATCAAAATTTTAACAGGGAAGCCCCATCTATACGCGATATTATGGTCCCGTAAAATTGCAGTAATGGGTGACAAACTTTTACGCATGTGAAGGGTGGCTAAGGATAGATCCGCATACAGTTTGATATGCTGGTATGGCGCTGGGATATCCCCTGTCGACCTAACCGCTGCCATCAACGCGTCTTTGACGTGATAATAATGAATCCTGATAAGGACATCTCTAGGTAAGGTTTCCCGTAGGTGTTTCAGTCTTGGTACTCTGTGTGCCCTGTCAATTATGATGTCAGTAGCTGAGCTTGTTGGTAGTATTGCCATCATGAGTGTTTGCACATATTTGATGAGATCTGCATTTTGAATGTCCTCCGATATACCTCTAATCTTTATATTGTTCCTTCTAGAACGATCCTCAAGATCTACTACTTTAGCTTGTAAATTTTCAATTTCTGTAGCCATACCAGAGTGTGAATCTACCAGGTTGTTGTGAGACGTGGCGAACTCTCCCATTTTATGCTCAATATGGTGGATTCGCTGGCCCATCCCCTGTAGTGTAGCAGTGATGGGAGCTAATAAAGCAGTAAATTCTGAGTGTATGGAGGCGCTAAATGCCATCAACATCTCCTTCATCACAGTGCCCGATGCTGGGCCATCATTGGTAGGAATGTCCCGGAATGCTTTTATCCCCGAAGACGAACCCCTGGAGTGGGAATCTCCCTCTCTTACCTCTGTGTCCCGACATGACTGCACCTGTAACTTGAGGCGCTGCTTCTCAGGGCTGAGTGAAGGGAAGATGGCGTCGACCGCATGGCGCCCTCGTCACTAACCTCCTCCAGCGATTCCGCTGCCAAGGGACTGTATCGAGATCCCGGGATTATCTTCTGCGTAGACCTCCTAGGTTCCGTTGAGGTGAGTGTAGATCTTTTCATACTCTGGGAAGAGCTGGAGGAATGAGGCGAAGCTGATTTTCCCGGGCTTGAAGTGGAAGGATATGCAGTGAGGCCAGTAGCCCCGTCTTCTCCTTCACGGTCTTTCTCAAAGTAGAAGTCCAGTTTGCCTTGTTGTTTAAGGCTTCTCTTGCCCCTTGTCATCATGAGTAGTTATAACTACTTTTCGGGTGCCGAAATCACTTTTTAGTAGAGCCTAGCTTTGAAATTAGCTTTGTCGTTGCCGGAGCTCCGGATTCAAGCTGCCATGTCTCTCGGCTGCCAAGCCACGCCCTTGTAAAACATTTTAACTTTTTGTAACTTTTTTTTTTACTTTTTACACTTTCTTTTTTTACCTGCAGCTCTGATCGCTGCTAGAATAATTACACTACCTAGGTAGTGTAACGTATTCCAACTGTCAGTGTGACGTCACAGTCACTCTGACAGTTAGTCTACGAGGACCAGCCAGAGGCTGATCCTCATAGGTTTGCATACATGGCAGACCCGTAGGCCATTGTCTGGCCCCCGGGTGCCATTACAAGCATCAGCAGCCCCCAATGCAATATTGCTACATCACTTACCAAAAGTTGTCATGATCTGCGTGACATCTAGAGCAATAAGGGGAAGATCTGTTAATAATGTACGGATGTAGACATCTTTAAGTTGACTGATAACTTGCTGCAACATGATATCAAACAACAAAAGCCATTGAAAATTCATTGAAAAAGTCAAGATAAGGCTGGGTTCACAGTTTTTTTGCAGGCAGAAAATCTGCCTCAAAATTCCGTTTGGAATTTTGAGGCAGATTTTGCTCTGCCTGCACGCAGATTTTCGCAGCGTTTTTCATCCTCGGACATTGAGCGCTGCGGGCAAAAACGCTGCGAAATACGCTTTCTCTGCCTCCCATTGATGTCAATGGGAGGTCAGAGACGTAAATGCCCGAAGTTAGGGCATGTCACTTCTTTTTCCTGCGAGCCGTTTTTAGGAAAAAAATGCCTCCGCCTCCCATTGAAATCAATGGGAGGCATTTTTGTCAGTTTTTTGGCGCGTTTTCCGACGCGGTTTCCGAGTCAAAAAACTCTGTTTGAACTGGTCCTTAGAGATCTAGCCATTGTTTATTTAATGCGTTAAAAGTCAAGGTAAAGACGGATACATCTGTATAAGATTTAGACAGCTTAAAGAGGCTCTGTCACCAGATTTTGCAACCACTATCTGCTATTGCAGCAGATAGGCGCTGCAATGTAGATTACAGTAACGTTTTTATTTTTTAAAAACGAGCATTTTTGGCCAAGTTATGACCATTTTTGTATTTATGCAAATGAGGCTCGCAAAAGTCCAAGTGGGCGTGTTTAAAGTAAAAGTCCAACTGGGCGTGTATTATGTGCGTACATCGGGGCGTTTTTACTACTTTTACTAGCTGGGCGTTCTGACGAGAAGTATCATCCACTTCTCTTCAGAACGCCCAGCTTCTGGCAGTGCAGACACAGAGCGTGTTCTCGAGAGATCACGCTGTGACGTCACTCACAGGTCCTGCATCGTGTCGGACGAGCGAGGACACATCGGCACCAGAGGCTACAGTTGATTCTGCAGCAGCATCGGTGTTTGCAGGTAAGTCAATGTAGCTACTTACCTGCAAACGCTGATGCTGCTGCAGAATCAACTGTAGCCTCTGGTGCCGATGTGTCCTCGCTCGTCCGACACGATGCAGGACCTGAGGCAGGAAGTGAGTGACGACACAGCGTGATCTCTTGAGAACACGCTCTGTGTCTGCACTGCCAGAAGCTGGGCGTTCTGAAGAGAAGTGGATGATACTTCTCGTCAGAACGCCCAGCTAGTAAAAGTAGTAAAAACGCCCCGATGTACGCACATAATACACGCCCAGTTGGACTTTTACTTTAAACACGCCCACTTGGACTTTTGCAAGCCTCATTTGCATAAATACAAAAATGGTCATAACTTGGCCAAAAATGCTCGTTTTTTAAAAATAAAAACGTTACTGTAATCTACATTGCAGCGCCTATCTGCTGCAATAGCAGATAGGGGTTGCAAAATCTGGTGACAGAGCCTCTTTAAACTTAGACATGGTAGCCAAATTTATCATAGTGGCACATGCTGTATGATAAGTTTGGTGCATCTAGCTGTACATTTTAGAGACTTTTCTTTTCCTTACACCACGTCTTAGTTGGCTTAGATTTTTTTACACCAAAATTTTGGCGCACAGCAGCACATTTTAAGGCACACCCCTTTTCAATAGACCACTCCTATTTTTGAGCGAGTTGCAAAAAGTGTGTAAGCAGTTAACAATAAATGTAGTGCATGGCATGATGAATTTGAGCCAGAATTTTGTGCATTATAACACCTTCCCGACATATGACATACAGTTACGTCATAGCCAGGTAAGGGAAGTGAACCCGCTCCATACGATGCGGGTGTCGGCTGTTTGTTACAGCCGACACTTCAGAGTAACGAGCACGATTCCGCTCGTTTAACTCGTTAAATGCTGTGGTCAATAGTGACCGCAGTATTTAAATCGTTAGAAAGAGGGGGGCGACCCCCTCTAACAGCTCATCGCGCCACCCACAATGCAATCGCGGGGGGCGATGGTTACTATGGCTGTCTGGGGGCCTAATGAAGGCCCCCAGGTCCTCCATCTTTGTACACCTATTAAGCCCTTAATAGATGCCTGTCAGAATCACGATATACTGCAATACATTAGTATTGCAGTATATCATGCAAGCGATCTAACAATCGCTGGTTGAAGTCCCCTAGGGGGACTAATAAAAAAAGTAAATATTAGTTAAATAAAGTTGTTTTTTTGTGTAAAAAAAAAAATATATATATTAAAAGTAAAAAAAAAAAAAACCTTTTCCCATTTTCCCCCTAGAGCATAGTAAAAAAAATAAAAAAATAAACATAATTGGTATTGCCGCGTCCGTAACAGTCTGAACTATTACAATATATCATTATTTAACCCACACGGTGAACGCCGTAAAAAATAAATAAATATCTCTGTTTTTTGGTCACCTAATCTCCCACAAACAATGAAATAAAAAGTGATCAAACCGTTGCATGTACACCAAAATGATATTATTAAAAACTACAGCTTATCTCGCAAATAATAAGCCCTCATACCACTTAATCGACTGAAAAATAAAAAAAGTTATGGCTCTCGGAATTTGGCGACACATAATACATTTTCTTTTATACACTTAGGTTTTTACTTGTAAAAGTAGTAAAATATAGAAAAAACAATATATATTTGGTATCACCGTAATTGTATTGACCCACAGAATAAAGTTAATTGTTGTTTTAATTGCACAGTGAATTCCGTAAAAACTGCGCGCAAAAAACCATGGAGGAATCGTTGTTTTTTCCATTTTCTACCACACAAATATTTTTTTTTCCGTTGCCTAGTACATTATATGGCAAAATAAATGGTGCTACAAAAAACTACAACTCGTCCCACAAAAATCAAGCCCTCATAGGACTATATAGACGAAAAAATAAAGACGTTATGGTTTTTGGAAGGTGGGGAGGAAAAAACGAAAATTAAAATCTGAAAGTAGTTTACGACAGGAAGGGGTTAAATAGTAAATCTGCCCTGTGTAGAGTTTATTACTTGACTCTTTTCTTCATCATGTATTGGCCGGGTTTATTATTACCTTAGATTCAGTAGTTGTAAAAGACTGGGGAATTTGTAAATGGGGGGTGGCTTTGTAGAGCATATATTACCTGGAGGAATCTGTAAAAATATCCCTAGTGGTCAACCACCTTTTTGTCACTTCATATTTTATATCCATTATGAAATTATATTTCAATTCTTTCCAGATAATCTTTCTGAGCAATTGATGAGGAACTGTGATATTCAGATGAAAGTGAGAAAAGGAAAAACTGCTCCTGCTTCCCAGAACAATGAAAATGATCTAAAATTACCACGGAGAAAAGACACGCCAGCCATACACAAGCCACCATTTATTGCAGGCAAGGACTAGAGTTCTTAAGAAGGGAATCTACCAGCAGACCCAGTCCAATTTAATTTGCTTTGTATATTGGGCTTTATGGCTTCTTCCTGACACTGGTAAAGGGCCGGGCTGCCTAGGATATTATATACGCTCAGCCAAACAACTAAAAAAGGGCAGAAAGTCCTTTTCAGAATTTGGCCGTGTACAGAATGATCTCCCTTTAAGCAACTCATCTGTTGTTTTATATTTTTGTTTTTTACTCTGCTACCTTATAACAGGAAATTGTGTTTTAGATTTTTCAGAGCTATTACTGAAAAGGTTTGATGAAGTGGAAAAACAACAAAAGAATATGCAAATTCCTTCTGTCATAAATAAAGATCAAGACTTAAGGAAACCGAGGAGAAAAGATACCCCTGCACTGCACACTGCACACTGCACCACTTCTCCCAGGTACAATAAGTATGACATTCACTGTAATCTTATCATTATTATCATCCTACAGTCTTTGACAGCATGGCGGAAAGACCATCCTTGAGCAAACATTCGATTTCAGTTACTAAAAAAAAAAACATTTCATTTTCTATACCTCACCCTCACCCCTCTCTCTATTATTATCTACATGATTTTCACTATACAGGGTCCACGCACATGACTATAAAAAAATCAGTTCAGACCGCACCCCATATGAATGTGTAAACTGTTCTATGTAGTACCAAATATGTTAAGTACAAGTTCAGTTTGCGTTCCGTATAAAAAAGAGAGATGCGCCAATTGATGCACCTGTAGTTTAGGGATTAAAAGTATTCATAAGTACCCATACGTAGGTTTCTCACTGGTCTGAGTCATATAAATCTGATTTTTCAGACTCCATCACCTTCTACGAGGGAAAATCAGTGTCCATATGGCATCCAAATGAGAATGCCGCAAATTATTTTCACACGGGCTGCATATAGAGGAACATAAAACTCCATAGGCTAACATTAGCACTGTATTACGGATCTGTACCACTGGAACTGATATTAGTCTGTAATATGGTCATCTACTTGAGCCAGAAAAACTGCTGCACACCTTTCACCAATAATAAACTATTATCCAATCTACATCATTATTACGCAAGTTGAACATTGAGTAAAAGTGCGTATGTTCTTCAAGCCTCAACACTAGGATGCTGCAAGAAGTGGGCATTTAATTATTGTCCTAAAGGTTACTTGTCTAGATCTCAGGTATAGGCTCTTACCTGTGTTACTTATGGATTTTCATACAAATTAGGCTTCGTTCACATCTTCGCCAGGGCTCCGTTCCGACGTTCTGTCTGAGCTTTCCGTCTGAACGGATCCCTGGCTGACACAAACGGAAACCATTGATTTCAATGGTGACGGATCTAGTACCAATGGTTTCCGTTTGTCTCTGTTGTGCAAGGGTTCCGTCGTTTTGACGGAATAAATATCGTAGTCGATCACGCTACCTATGGTTTCCGTTTGTCTCTGTTGTGCAAGGGTTCCGTCGTTTTGACGGAATCAATATCGTAGTCGATCACACTACCTATGGTTTCCGTTTGTGTCAGTCAGGGTCCCGTTCCGATGGAAAACTCAGACGGAACATCGGAACGGGACCCTGGCGCAGATGTGAACGAAGCCTTAGAAGGACTTTCTCATACATATACAGCAACATTTACATATTATAGTGTTTGCCTTCTAAACAAACACTAAACAAAATGTATAATTTAATATAAATTCTAATAATTCTTAATTAACCTAATTCAGACATGTCAATGTATATGCCTATTTTTTTTCATCCTCATTTTGTGCGACATATATATTATATCCAAATACAAACAGACAGCACCATTGTAAAGTATTCTCATACCAGTGACATAATGTTAGGAAAAGAAGATTTTGTAAAGATCAAATATTCATTTGATAGCGATAGTAAACAGGAAATGAGACTGATGAGACACTATTATCACATGACAATATTTGATTTATTCTTTTAACGGGAATTCTGAGGAGAGCCACTTGAGACCTGAGCGTTTAGAACCATAGTTAAATGGCTTATTAATGAAACACTTACTGGAGATACAGCGCTAACCCGTAATAAATGACTACACAGTTGCAACAACTTGTCATAATAAAAGCCTATTATAAATGAAGGATACACTTGCAGGACTACTGGAAAAGTGGCTGTTATACATTTATTGAGAATGTGCAACTTACTTTTTAAGATTATCTTGCAATGTCACAGATAAGCCAATTTTTTTTTTTTAATACATAAATAATAATAATTATTTATATATATATATATATATATATATATATATATATATATACACACACATACAGAAAAACATATGTAAACATAGTACATGACCCATTTACAACCTGACACGGTCGCAGATATCTCCACTGCACAGTGCTATGTCCTCAACTTGCTACTCTCGTTGCACCATGTACCTATTGTGTCACTCCCAGCATTCTATTTAGATTGTAAGCTCATATGGGCAGGGACATCTCTCCTTTTATTTTGTTGTTTGGTTATCTTTTTGCATTACTTGTTATTCACTTGGAATTTACTTACTTGTTTTCCTTTACAATAGCTATAAAACCCATGAAAGAAGGCAGGAGAACCATTATTGCAGAGAGTGAAGAAAGTCATGAATAGAAGACCATGTTCAAATATACAGTTTTTTTGGAACAAGATTCATTTTTCAGTACTGAAACCATAGGAGAATATATGTGTTTTGTCCAACTTCTTAATTATATTGAAAGTTTTTGTACATTTTTGTATGTCATTTAAATACTTTTTATGTAACATATAAATTATCGAGTGTCATTTCAAATATTGTAGCATTATTATTTATACAGAACGTATATATAACATTAAAACCACTGACAGGCGAAGTGAGTAACATTGATTATCTCATTACAATGACGCCTGTTAAAGGGAATGTGTCGCTAGAATTTTTTTTTTTTTAGTTAAACAATTATTATTTAAGTGTTTACACATTGATTTAATTTTTTTCACAAGTCAGGAAATATTATAAATTAGATTCTTATTTATAACATTTCCATGTGCTGGTCACTAGAGGGAGCAGTCTCCAAAATTGCAGCATGGTCAATGTGGTAAAGCATCCTCATTGCCTTATGCTGCAAATTTGGGGTAGACACACTCGCTCTAGTGTCCTCACACAATCCCCCCTCCCTTATTCTGGCTAGTGCCAGGAGAAGGAGGGGTTTCAATCTTCAAACCTCCTACACTGTGTGCCGCCATTTTCTGAGCGACTGCACAGTGTAGGAGGATTAGATACAGTGCTAAGCAGACAGTATAACACGAACATACACGAACATAATACACACATCACATATACAAACATAAATTACCTGCTCCTGCCGCCCCCGCTGCCTCCGCTCCTATTCCTTGCGTCTTCGCTTCCTTGAACATATGGTCGGAAGCCGCGCCCGGAATTCGTCATCTTACTGTCCGGCAGCGGCTCCCGGTCCACATGAAAACGGCGCCGGATTTTGCTCTGCTAACACGCTTCATTTTGGTCTGTGTGGGAGCGGCGCATGCGCCGTTCCCACACAGACGGCGTACGCTGCAGAGAGTGGAACGGCTCCCGTTTGCATTCTCTATGTTCCATGTCTGTATGTGTCGTTAATCGACACATACAGAGATGAAAAAAATGGCAGCCCCCATAGAGAAGTAAAAATAAGAAAAATTTAAAAAGTAGAACACAAGAACACAAATAAATAAAATTTATGTTCATATCATACTAAAAGCAATATGATAAAAAAAAAAAAATCATGACACCTTCCCTTTAAGGGGTGAGATATATTAGACAGCAAGTGAACTGTCAGTCCTTAAAGTCCAAGCGTAAGGGTCCAAGCGATACTTACGCTAAACGAATGGGTCAGAAAATCTGCGAAATGGCAGGTCTTGTGGGGTGTTCCCAGTATGCAGATATTAGTACCTACCACAAGTGGCCAAGTAAGGACCACCGGTGAACTGGAAACAGAGTCAAGGGCACCCAAGGCTTATTGATGCGCTGGGGAGCGAAGACCAGCCCACCCTGTTCGATCCCACAATAGAGCTACTCAAGCACCGCTCTAAAAGTACGACTGGTCAGAGTTGCCATGCTGAAACCTGTCTACCACCAAAAGCGCCTACAATGGTCATATGAGCATTAGAACCGGACCATAGAAGAGTGGAAGATCGTGGCCCTGTCTAATCAATCACGTTTTCATTTTACATTATGTGGACAGCCAGGTGTGTGTGCGTCGCTTACCTGGGGAAGAGATGGCACCAGGATGCACAATGGGAAGAAGGCAAATTGGCAGAGGCAGTTTGGTGCTCTGGGCAATGTTCTGCTGGGAAACCTTAAATCCGGCATTCATGTGGATTTTATGTACTTTGACATGTACTAACTATCTAAACATTGTTGCAGACAAAGTACACTCCTTCATGGAAACAGTCTTCCTATCTGATCAAATATCTGTGGGATGTGCTGGATATAGTCCAATCCGGGGACGTCGGGTGTCGGACCCCAACTAAGTACTGATGACCTATCTTGTAAATAGGCAAATAGTATGCAAAACTGCCCCGTGCCCGAAAAACCCCTTTAAGCCCTATTAACCCCTTAATGACCAGCCTATTTTAAACCTTAATGACCAAGCCATTTTTTACGTTTTTCCATCGTCGCATTCCAAGAGCTATAACTTTTTTATTTTTGCGTTGACATAGCTGTATAAGGTCTTGTTTTTTTGTGGGACAAGTTGTAGTTTTTAATAGCACCATTTTGAGGTACATATTATTTATTGATTAACTTTTATTAACTTTTTTTTGGGGGGGAACAGAAAAAAACCAGATATTTTGCCACTGTTTTTCGCGTATTAAATCTACGCCGTTTACTGTGTGGTATAAATAACACAATAACTTTATTCAGCGGGTTGTTATGATTGCAATGATACCAAATTTGTATAGTTTTTGTATGTTTTACTACTTTTACACAGTAAAAAAATTATTTGTTTTTGTGTCTGCATATTTGAAGAGACATAACTTTTTTATTGTTCCGCCAAAACAGTTGTATGAGGGCTTTTTTTTGCGGGAAGACTTGTAGTTTTTATTGGTACCATTTTGGAGTAGATGCGACTTTTTGATCACTTTTTATCCCATTTTTTTTAAGTCAGGGTTTACAGAAAACAGCAATTTTTCCATAGTTTTTTTATTTAATTTTTTACGGCGTTCACCTTGCGGGTTAAGTAATGTAATCGATTTATAGTCGGGGTCGTTACGGACGCGGCGATACCAAATATGCGTAACTTTTTTACTTTATTTTGTTTTTTTAATAGTAAAGCAGTTTGTAAGGGGAAAAAGTGGGTTTTCAAATTTTTTTTTATTAACTTTAATAAACTTTTTTTTTAACTTTTTTACTAGTTCCACTAGAGGACTTTAATATTCGATTCTCCGATCGCTATTATAATACACTGCAATACTTTTGTATTGCAGTGTATTACTGCCTGTCCGTTTAAAACGGACAGGCATCTGCTAGGACATGCCTCCGGCATCTTATCGCCGGGTGTCAGTGGGATGAGAGGGAGCTCCCTCCCTCTCTCCAAAACCACTCAGATGCGGTGCACGCTATTGAGCGCCGCATCTGAAGGGTTAAACGGGTGAGATCAATACTTATATCGATCTCACACGTTCGAGCAGGGACGCCCCCAGCCCTCAGCTACCTCTGGCATCTGAGAGCAGGGAGATTTGACAGCTCCCTGCCCTGTTTACTTATTCCGATGCAGCGCCGTAAAAAGATGCATCAGAATAAAGCCGGTTAGTAACTGACGTGAAAAGGCGTATTAGCGGTCACTAACGGGTTAAATCAGAGGCAGGGCTGAATAAAAGCCTGACCAAAATCATGATATACTGTAATACATTAGATTTTCAATATATTGTGGATCGCTGATTAAAGTCCCCTAGGGGGACTGATAAAATATAGTTAAATAAAGTTTAAAAAAAAAATACATATATATAAACAAAATATTAAAAGTTCAAAGAACCCCTCTTTCCCCCCAAAAGCACTGTAAAAATAAGTTATTATTTGACCCGCATGGTGAAGGTGTTAAAAAAATATATATTAATATACCAGAAAGACCTGTGACACTGAATGTCAAAGTTTATTCTGCGTCTGAACGTGTCAAATCAGTACTGTAGTCACTTATATGGTCTGCAGCAAATGAGAACAACTCCCAGTATACACCCTCACCATTGTTCGTCAAACTATGTGCTGTAATTTCATATGGTACAAATTTATATGGCAGGGGTTGACTTAACAATTGATCACCGATGCTGTGCAGCAACGCGCAGTATTTGACAAATAAAGCAGAGGCGTAGCTAGGTTCTCCATACCCGGGGCAAAGATTCGGTTTGGCGCGCGCTCCCTGAACTCCTTTCCCAACATCAACTTCCCCCTTGCCAGGTTTGCTTTGTCTACCAAACAATAAGGTGTCATTTTTTTTCCACTTTTTTTTTATGCAACTCGAACATAAAGCCATTTGAACATTTTACAAGCAATATAGTTCTATATACAACACCAGAACCAAGCTCATACATATATAGAGCACCAGAACAAAGCTCATTACATATATACAGCACCAGTACCAAGCTCATTACATATATACAACACCAGAACAAAGCACATTACATGTAGTATACCTACATGAAGAACACCACGAAAAAAAAACCCCGGATACATTTATTGTAGTCACAAGTCTGACTTATTACATAATAGCTTATGGGGAATAAAGCATGGTAATAACGGTGAACCCGCTGAATAATAGCAGGGGTGACACCAGAGACGGTGACCTGTCTAAATGGGTATGAGCTCCGCTTCCAGCATATGTAATTTTTTCAGCAAAACGAGTCTTCTATTTCAGATTATAACTATTGGGTAGTGGTTGTCTGCACTTGTGGCTGACAACACAGCCACAGCCCTGATTCTGATTTGTGCTTCTTTACTTATGGGGTAAACTGAGCCATATATTTTGTATGTATAGTACTATTATTGATCCCTTTATCTGGCTTTAGTCAGGGGTATTAACACTGCTGTACACGCTTTAATGAATTTACATTTATATCAAATCTTACCTCCAATGTGACAAATATGTGATAAATATATAAAGATTTGTCCTGCTGCTGAATAGTTTCTTCTGCTGGTTTATGTAACAGAATATGCACATCATATAATTGTAATATACTGATGATGTATTTTTGCATTTCTGGATTTTAAACAGTGTCGCCCATCACCCATATATTTGGATATATTATATTATATACTTGTAATCTGGTTGTCTTTCTGCACTGTGGAAATCATCTCTGTTTTAATTTATGTTACTTTTTAGATGTATTTAATAAAGAAACCTTTGTTTTAAATTATTTTGGTGTGTCAGACTCCGAACTTTAGGTCTTGCAAAGCACATTACATATATACAGCACCAGAACAAAGCTCAGTACATATAAACAGTGCAAGAACCATGCTCAGTACATATATACAGTGCCAGAGCAAAGCTTAGTACATATACAGTGCCAGTACCATGATCAGTACATATATACTGCATCAGAACAAAGCTCAGAACCAAGATCAGTACACAAATACAACACCAGCGCAAATACAGCTCAATTTAGTGCAACCTCGGCCGTATAGGTTTGCACTAAATTGTATACAGCTCCGAGCGTGACCCGAACAATGGTAAGGATATGCTGGGAGATGCTGTTTCACAAAAAAATCATAGTACCCATCAACTCATACAGTGACTACAGCGCTGATTAGAGGCAGAATAAAAATTTACATTAAGTGACTCACAGGTGACGTCAGATTCTAGTTGTTCTTTTTCTCTTTTCTTCACCATCCGGTCCAGACCTCTATGATGACTTCTCCTGGCCACAGCCCATTTCTGCAGTTTGTAACTCAGATGTCTTCAGCTTCCCACTTTTCGAACATTTCTGTACCTATAAACAAAGATAAAATTCTCAAGGTGCCAGACATTATGCCCCTAAATATAATAGCGTAAAGCACCTCTAATTATAATAGCACCATACACTGCGTCCCACACGTAGTGTATATAGTGTCCAACATATTGCCCAACCCTGTAGATAGTGCCCTGCATATATCTCCCCCTATAATTAGTGCTCCACATATAGCCAGCCCCTGTATATAGTACCTCACATATAGCTACCCCTATAGTGCTCCACATATAGCCCACCCCTGTATATAGCCCCCCTGTATATAGTGCCTCACATATAGCCCACCCCTGTATATAGCTCCCCCTGTAGATAGAGCCCCCCTGTAGATAATGTCACTTACATTTTTATTAGAATTAAAAAAACAAAACTTTACATACTCACATTAAAGAGGCTCTGTCACCAGATTATAAGTGCCCTATCTCTTACATAATCGGATCGGCGCTGTAATGTAGATAACAGCAGTGGTTTTTATTTTGAAAAACAATCATTTAAAAAAAAGTTATGAGCAATTTTATATTTATGCTAATTAGTTCTTAATGACCAACTGGGCGTTTTTTAACTGGTTCCCGACCGCAGGCTGTGTTTTTATGGACAGAGGTCAGGGTCCTTAAAACCCGAGCCATAGACTTTTTATGGCTCAGGTTTTAACTTGCTGCCCGTGCGATCGGGCAGCTGAATGTCGGGTCTCCGGCTGTCAGTGACTGCCGGGGACCCTGAGGAGAAGATAGAAGCAGCTTTCGCTGTTTCTGTCTTCTCTGGTCACTTGTACACAGCGCTCAATGAACGCTGTGTATAGGAATAGAGACAGCGGCCGCGCCGCTGTCTCTATTCCTCCCGGTGTTCATGTGACTGGTCACATGATCGCCGGGTGCCGTTGGTGGCAGACTGCTGCTGGGTCTTACTAGACGCAGCACAGCCCTATTAGTGACAATCGTCACTATGAGAGGGCTGATTTCCCCTGTAACTGGGGCTGCTATGCAGCTCCAGTTACAGTGGAAAAACATGGTGTAAAAGAAAGAAAAAAAATATATAAAGTTTCTTTTTTGACCTTTGAGGGACAGACCATAGTAATAAAAAAAATACTAAAGTAAAGTGCACATTTTTTTTAATAATAAATACACATAAAATACCCACCCCCAAAAAAACGTTCCCCCCACCCCGCTAATCATTGTTATAACGCTAGCCCGGACCCAATTACCCTAATATAGACATGTAATATATTAAAAATTTACGGTAGACAAATAAAAGGTCTATTTTAGGATAAAACTATGTTATTACCCAAAAAAATAGCTGAAACGTAAAAAAGCTTATTTTTTTACTATTATTTTCAAACTTTATGAATAAAAATTCTAAAATAGCAAAAAGGATGTGTATAAAAACGATAAAAAAAGAAACCTGCATTCTCTACCGAAAAAACATCGCAAAAATTACGTTGTTAGCCCAACAAATAAAAAAGTTATAGCCATTTAACTAATACGTCCTAAAAAGGGCTAAATGGTGTCTGGTCCTGAAGGCTCAAAATAGCCCGGTCCTGAACTGGTTAACTTTTGACCAACTGGACGTTGTGAAGAGAATTGTATGACGGTGACAATCAGTGACCAATCAGCGTCATACACTTCTCATTGTTCCAGCCCAGCATGATCCACAGCACAGTGTGATTGTTACAGTGTGATTGTGCATTGAAAGAAGCTAGCTGGGCTGGAACAATGAGAAGTGTATGATGCTGATTGGTCACTGATTGTCAGCGACATACACTCCTCTGTACAACGCCCAGTTTGTCAAAAGTAAAAACACGCCCAGTTGTCTATTAAGAAACTCATTAGCATAAATCTAAAATTGCTCATAACTTGCTAAAAAAATGATCGTTTTTCAAAATAAAAACCACTGTTGTATCTACGTTACAGCGCCTATCAGATTAGGTAGGAGATAGGGCACTTATAATCTGGTGACAGAGCCTCTTTAATCCCATTCCCGCACCGTCTGGTGGTAATGCAGACCTGCTCTTTTCTGAGCAGGTCTGCTAGGGTTGAACGAAGCAAGCGGCGCGATTAAGTCATTGCGCCGCTTGCGTCTATGTAAGGCGCTGATTGGCAGGGCCCTATAACTTTCCCTTCCAACGACGCAAGCGGTGCAAAGAAGTAATTGCGCCGCTTGAATCATTGAAAGGCGCTGAATGGCCGGGCATGGTGCAGGAGGGGGTGGCGGCGGCTTGTTTCAGCCTTACGCCCCCCACCTTCCCTATTAGTTGCGCTCGGGCCACATGCCCTGCCTGCCCCCCTAGCTACGCCCCTGAATAAAGTCTTTTAAATTGATCTTAGTCTTCTGGTCTTATCCTTCAGCAACCACTTCTTGCATTTCTAGATTGATGTACTCTGGATACAGATCCGGTTTACAGGTGGAGCAGAAGTAGATGATCGTCCAGAGAGTTGCCGCCACTCTGCCCGGGGATTCTGCTCCTAGAGGTAGCCCCTGACGTCACTGTCCATATGTGGACAGTGAGGTAAGGGGCTCCTCCTGGACCGGAATCCCCTGTAGATAGTGCCACACACCTACCCCTTTATAAAGTGCCTCCCCTGTAGATAGTGCTACACATACCCCTGTATAAGTGCCATGCACACCCCTGTAGATAGTGCCACCCCCCTGTTGATAGTGCCACACACAGCCCCCTGTAAATAGTGCCACCCCCTAGAGGTGGCAACTGACATCACTGTCCATATATGGACAGTGACGTCAGGGGCTCCTCCAGGAGAGGAATTCCCGGCCTGAGCATGAGCAATGCTCTGGCTGGGGATTCCACTACTAGAGGGAGCCAAAATGGAGCTATCTACAGGGGTGTGTGTGTGTGTAACTAACTATATGGGGTGTTGCACTATGTACAAGGAGGTGTGTGTGTGACACTATCTACAAGGGAGTGTGTGTGCCACTATCTACAAGGGGGTATGTATGTGGCACTATTTACAAGGAGGAGTTTGTGGCACTATCTACAAGGGGGCGTGTGTGGCACTATCTACAAGGGGGCTGTGTGACTTTATTTACAGGGGGTGTGTGGCACTATCTACAGAAGGCACTGTGGCACTATATACAGAGGGCACTGTGGCAACAACTACAGAGTGCACTGTGGCGGTATCTACAGAGGACACTGTGACACTATCTAAAAAGGGGCTGTGTGCCACCATCTACAGGGTGGCTGTGTGTCTCTATCTATATGGGGCAGTGTGGCTTTATTTACAAGAGGTGTGTGGCCCTATCTACAGAAGGCACTGTGGCAGTATCTACAGAGGGCACTGTGGCACTATTTACAGTAGGGCCATGTGGCACTATCTACAGTGGGCACTGTGGCATTATCTACAGAGGGCACTGTGGCATTATCTACAGAGGGCACTGTGGCATTATCTACAGAGGGCACTGTGGCACTATTTACAGGGGGCAGTGTGGCAACATCTACAGATGGCACTATGGCATTATCTACAAAGAATACTGTGGCATTATCTACGGAGGGAACTGTGGCATTATCTACAGGGGGTGTGTGTGGCACTATCTACAGAGGGCACTGTGGCATTATCTACATAAGTGTGTGTGGCACTATCTGCAGAGGGCACTGTGGCATTATCTACAGGCACTGTGGCAATATCTAAAGAGGACACTGTGGTATAATCTACAGAGGGCACTATGGCACTATCTACAGGGAGGCCATATGGTCCTATTTACAGTGGGTACTGTCGCATTATCTACAGGGATTAGTGTTGCACTATCTACTGGGGGCAGTATGGGGTACCATCTACAAGGGGCACTATCTACGCTGTTTTTTACGCTACCAGTAGTGGTCAGCACATATTACCTAGCCCTAGTGATAAAGTGAGACATCACCTGCCTGTAAACAACTGGATAACCAGAGGGAGATACGGCCACCATAGTAGTTGTCAGCCAAACTAGTGCAGACATTTTTGTTCTGGGAAGAAGGTTACGACCCATTAGGCACTCCCACCAAATAAGTAATGCCCACATAAGACACACCCACGATAGAAGCCACACCCTAAGTCTCCCTGGAAAGAAACTTCAAATGTTGCCAACTATGTGAATGTGATACGTTAATATAGGCAGATATAACAATAGTGAGAGTTATTGATTAATGTCATCTTTTCACAGTGGACACATATGTAGAACATACAAGGCATTGCTACTGGTTATGTATCATTTCATATCATTTTATTGTCTACATATCAGAAAATATTATAGATAAAAACAGTTTTTCCAGTACTTAATATGGAAGCTAACTGGCTACAGGTGAGGGGTCATGTGACTGGCATGTGATTGGCAGTTACTGGTCACTGGCACACGCACAGTATGATTTGAACTTGTTGTTTCAAGATAACCTCTCCTGACCAGGAGTAGTAGATATCACAGCGACTCTTGATTTCCGGATCAGGAGAGGAGCATTTGTTGAGCCCCACAGGCAGCTTTTCTTCATTACAGGTTTCTCTTACATTTTCCTGGACGTTGATCAGTAAGTGGCGCTCTGTACACACTACACACACAGGGGAACATATTAAGATTGGGCAGTATATAAGTACTGATGGATGACCTGGATAGTGATAGAAAATATGTTCTATAAAGACAAGATTACCATATTTCTATTTCCTATATATCTGTGGTAACATAAAACTCCATAGTTTAGGCAACGCTGATGTGAACAGGCCCTTACAGTATTGCAGATTTTCTGTTAGCACTCTGATCTGAAAATTCATAGCAAACTAAAGTGGAATGTAAGTTTCAAAACTTTATTCACATGATGCAAAAAAAACTTGGGTGGATTCTAGTGCTACAGATTTTTATATCCACATGCTGCTCTATTCTGCTATGGAAAGGTGGACAAATTTACTGCAGATTTCACACATGCCATTAAAAAGTCAAATCTGTGCTAAAATCTGCATCAAATTCTGTATAAGGCTGGGTTTACACGACCTATTTTCAGACGTAAACGAGGCGTATTATGCCTCGTTTTACGTCTGAAAATAAGGCTACAATACGTCGGCAAACATCTGCCTATTCATTTGAATGGGTTTGCCGACGTACTGTGCAGACAACCTGTCATTTACGCGTCGTCGTTTGACAGCTGTCAAACGACGACGCGTAAAAATACAGCCTCGTCAAAAGAAGTGCAGGACACTTCTTTCAGACGTAATTTGAGCCGTTCTTCATTGAACTCAATGAAGCACAGCTCAAAATTTACGGCTGTCAGAGAAGCCTCGCAAAATGCGAGGAGTAGCGTTTAGGTCTGAAACGAGGCAGCTGTTTTCTCCTGAAAACAGTCTGTCTTTTCAGACGTAAAAGCCTGCAACCGTGTGCACATACCCTAAGGATGTTATGGATTTATGTTGTGGACTTTCTTGCAGATTTAATGCAGATTTTTCTCCCAATGTGAACATAGCATGAAGCATACCTCCCAACTTTCAAGTATCGCAAAAAGGTACAACCCCCTTTTAAGCCACTCCTCTAATCCTGCCCAATCCCCGCCGATACACACCGGCTTTAGTCCAAACAATATCATGCTCCCATAGCGACGGCAACGCTCTGGCAGGGGATTTCGCTATGGAGGAGCCACTGACGTCACTGTCCATAAATGGACAGTGACGTCAAGGGTTTCCCTGGGCTCAGCGCTTAAAGTAGTACTGTCCCCGGAGAGTCCTCTGTACTAATGCTGAAGCAGGGAGCTGATGTTCCCTGCTTCAGCATTGGGTTAAACTGTCAGGTCTGTATTTCACACCGAATAACCACCTCTGTAAATTGAAAGCTGAAGGCATGCCTGGAGAGAAGTACACCACACAGAGTAATGTTTGGTACAGCTTCCCTCTCAAAGCCAGGAGGAAGACTGAAAACTCTTTATTCAGAACAAAGAAACACAGAAAGAGACACATGCCTCCTCCCCAGAGATGTCGGAGTGCCCAAGCCCCCCACAAGTTTCTCAGACTCACTCTTCTTGCATTCCAGGGGCCGGTGTCTTCCATAGGTGTGTCCGTCATGAACAAAGAACTGGTTATATATGTCAGTATATTACACAAAGAACTGAAATGTATATACATATGTGTGAGGATAATATTTTTCAAACAATATACATAGTAATGATCCCTGACAGTCCCCCCTAAAAATATTATTACTCTATCCCTGAGTCTTGCCTAGCAACCTATCACTGACCACTCGAACCAGGCGGGTAGGGGTTTTGGATTTCTTCACCAGCTTGAGACGAGCTACTCCTGATGAGTAACCCCCCTTTGTACCTGGACTTCCAAGGTGTCGGAGTGGTCCTAACTTTCCCTATTCTCCTCTGGATACAGGATGTTGTCTTGATATAATCTACAAACCGCTGCTGGTTGTAATATATATATATATATAATTAATCCGGTCTACATTTTATTAACAGTAATAATTGTCACACTGTCACTTACTGTCCTAATGGGACTTTACCCCTGCAGATATGACAGGTCATGGGCAGCACAGTGACCTTCACCTCACACCTCCACATAAAACTCCTCAGATTGTAATTTGCAGCACCGTGGCATATTTACACACATTATAATTATAAACCTCAGACATTATAAACAATAGGGCCTCAACTAATAATCATAATGCTATCACCCTCAGGTTTCGGGTCCCATCAGTTCATTGGCAGTCCTGTACACCATCCTTCTCATCTGTCCGACACCGTCTCCTTTAGTTTACGTCATCAGGCTGTACATAGCACCTCATGCTGTGAGCCTGGGGTGAGATCCCACGTAGGCGGATTAGTGGAGTTGTATTGTGACTATCAAACCCTCCGCATCTGTACTCTTCCTCTGGTAAGTTACTTGTCTGGGCGGCCGCTTAGGATTGTGACACTGGCGTCAGTTCATGATAAACGCGTTGTAGTGGCTCAGGCTGTGCCTGCCGCATCTCAGTGATGGAGTTCATCGTGTTAAAAGTCTTTTCGTTCATATTTACCGGCACTTGCTGGGGACCCCCAACTCTTGTCAATTGTTAAAATAAATACTAATCTGGTGATAACATCATCCGCATACACTATAAACGTTGTTCTAAGTACATACAATAATGTCAGGCCCTTAAATGACATCAAACACCTTTATATATATATATATATATATATATATATATATATATATATATATATATATATATATATATATATATATATATATATATATATATATATATATATATAAAAGGAAAAACTTCTCTGTTCCAATGGACAGGGCACCTAGAATATGTGTGATTACTGGGTACATTTCATTTGCACTTGGTGATACTCTTTCAGCAGGATTTGTACCTTGATCTCAGCTGATTGCCTAGAACATCTCCACCTCACATACACAGATTCCACATGTTTATTTGACAAGTGTCTCAAACCAATTTTTTCTTACTCTAATCTGGTTCGTTCTACCTGGGAAGGCCTCTCAAGGTCGGTTCTCTTCGTGGGAGGCAGGTATGATAAGGTTGGCACCGGTCTGCCAGGACTGTTCTGTAGGCAAATCAAACAGCTCTAACAGAATTTAGCAGCGACAGCTGTAAAACCTGGGACATACCAATTAGATCTTACCAAATCGATCCTTGCAGTCTTGGGGCATATGTGAGGTCATACACCATCAATGCAAGTGCCATCAAGAGTGCATTGGGTGTAACCGGTTTACCTTCCTTTATCCGTCCACATTCTGTCAGAATCTGGTTCTCACGCCTTCCGCTCCCAGTTGGACTCTTCCTGTGGAGAACAAGCTTTTCATAGCCTAATCAGTAATTGATCTTAATCAGATAATTAACTTGAAGAAAAACATTAACAATGACAGATTTATGTTAAACGTTCACACTGGTCAGTAACTAAAACTGATACCTACAAACTGATTCTTCTTCTTTATATACATATCTATACTTACACATATACACTGCACAGAATTCTCTGCTCTAAAATTTTCCTTTCACAATAACAACAAAAATAAACAAATAAAAATGTTTTCGCATGGGAATATTCCGCTTCTGTACCTTTTATCTGACGCATGACTCTAATAGTCCAATGCTAAGGCTGGTCCAGAACTTTACATGAAACTTAACCTCAGTATTTAATATGCCCACAACACTTCTTAAATACAGTTATTAAACAAACTAACCTTGGGACAATGTCTAGAGAACTGCTGACATCTTATCATTGTACAAACACCAGTTCAATACTTGGGATAACACTGTTCCCCCGTCCCTTACACACAACGTCTACAGTGGGGGAAGATACCGGCCGGGCTTCAGGCCCCCCTGAGAACAGATCTACACATATACGAGCACATTGTCATACACTTCTACCTCAGGTAGTTGTATGTTCTGCAGTCGCTGGGACGGGTAATCTGGCCGGGCTGCACTTTTCACAGGTACTTTTGCTGTTTTACCTATGTCATGCCGTACGCACATCATGCCGGCTGCTACAAACCTAGTGGTGGCATTATTGTATCCAGGGACAAGCCAATTTACTGTCACCTGGCTGCACATATCCTTGTTGTCAGGTCTGTCTTCTCTCGCTCTCTCAATTGGCTTACCCGATGATCCAATAAAGTTCCTACTACCAATGGGCCCATAATTGTGGGCGATGCCAAAAGCGTACCTAGAGTCAGTGTAGATGTCGGCCGTCTTACCTTCTGCCAGGTTACAGCCTCAGCGAGCACCTCCAGCTCCGCTCCTTGAGATGAACAAGAAGGTGAGAGTGGTTTCTGGATGATTTACCTGGTGCCTCATATCCTGTGTGGCACTATATAGGGGAGGGCTGTGTGGCACTATCTACTAGGGGGCTGTGTGGCACTATCTACTATGTGGCTGTGTGGCACAATACAGGGTGAGCCCTGTGTGACTATCTGCTAGGAGAAGGGCTGTGTGGTACTATCTACTAGGGGGCTGTGTGGCACTATATGAGGGGGCTGTGTGGCACTACCTACAAGAGGGGTACTGTGTGTGGCACTATCTACAAGAGAAGAAGCTGTGAGTGGCACTATCTACAGGAGGGGGCTGTGTGTGGCACTATCTACAAGAGGATGACTGTGTGTGGCACTATCTACAAGAGGGGCTGTGTGTGGCACTATCTACAAGAGGGCGACTGTGTGTGGCACTATCTACAAGTGGCGGCTGTGTGTGGCAATATCTACTAGAGAAGGGGCTGTGTGTGGCACTATCTACAAGAGAAGGGGCTGTGTATGGCACTATCTACAAGAGAAGGGGCTGTGTGTGGCACTATCTACAAGAGAAGGGGTTGTGTGTGGCACTATCTACAAGAGGGGGCTGTGTGTGGCACTATCTACAAGAGGGGGCTGTGTGTGGCACTATCTACAAGAGGGGGGCTGTGTGTGCCACTATTATTATTGTGGGGCCTAAAGGGGGTACTATTATAGTGTGTGGCACCAAGGGTTTTTTTTTTCCATCTGGGGCACTATAGATGCTGAGGGATTTGTAGAGGGTGGGGAGGTGCACCAAGAGCGAGATGCCAAAGATGTTTTTGATTCAAATTCTGCAGAGGCAATTTGTAGTTGGGAGAAGGCATCAGGGCAATCTGGGCTGGATGAAGAACAAAATGAAAACTGAGCGACTCCAATCTGAGAAGACGTCACTGGTGAGTCACTGGATTTCACTGTATTGTATTAAAGGAGGTTTCCCATCTTAGGCCCTGTTCACACTGAGTTTTTTGCAGGAGGAAAATTCCTCCTGTAAAAACTGACCCTGGAGGTTTTCATGTTTGATGTGGTTTTTGACGTGGTTTTTGACGTGGTTTTTGACGTGGTTTTTGAGGCGGTTTTCCAGGCGGTTTTTCAGGCTGTTTTTGCCGAGGTTTTCACACGCATGAGGCTGGGTTCACACAACCATGTTACGTCCATAATGTACGGAACGTATTTCGGCCGGAAGACCCGGACCGAAGACAGTGCAGGGAGCCGGGCTCCTAGCATCATAGTGATGTACGACACTAGGAGTCCCTGCCTCTGCGTGGAACTACTGTCCCGTACTGTAATCATGATTACAGTACGGGACAGTTGTCCTGCAGCGAGGCAGGGACTCCTAGCGTCGTACATCACTATGATGCTAGGACCCCGGCTCCCTGCACTGTCTTCGGTCCGGGTCTTCCGGCTGAAATACGTTCCATACATTACAGACGTAACATGGTCGTGTGAACCCAGCCTGACAGCCTTCTGTCAACGGATCTGTCACCATTGAAATGAATGGTGATGCAAACGGAACTTACTTCACACTTGCCTTTCCGTTGAGGGGTTCCCCTGACTGAAAGCACCGACGGAACCCCTGAGCAGAAACCACGCTGATGTGAACAGGCCCACATTAAAAAAAACATTGTTTTCTGTTTGCATCATCATTGACTTCAATGCTGATGGATCCGTTGCTAATGGGATTCCCTACACTGCGGTATTGGTTCAGTCGAAACGACAGAACCCTTTGCACAACGGGGACAAACAGAAACAATTAGCAACGGATCTGTCACCACTTCACACTTGCCTTTCCGTTGAGGGGTTCCCCTGACTGAAAGCACCGACTGAACCCCTCAGCGGAAACCACGCTGATGTGAACAGGCCCACATTAAAAAAAAAAAAGTATACTTACTTCTTGAATCAATTTCCCAACATCAATGTCCATTCGGTGGTACACCTCTGCTGTCGTCATTTCTGCTCCTGAAATGTTAAATAAAAATAAAAAAGAGATGACATACATGAACAACTGCATAACAAAATTAAAAAATTAAAAATAAAAAAATTGAAAAAAAAAATCTAAAAAAAAAATCAGAAAAAAAAATTAAAAAAAAAATTCTAAAAAAAAAAATGCACAGCTCCATACATGTATAGCATGTATGGAACATAGGAGCAAGTGCACTTACTTGTATTTGGATGCAGGACTTCGGTTTTCTGTATCCCTGAGTTCTGTCCACGATGTTTTTCAGCCTCCACGAGCAGACAGGAAATGACAGCCCCTTTCTGGGCTGGACTAGCAGCAGGAGACTGCAAGAAACTCCTCCAAAACTCTCGGCAATATACTCGTCAGAAAACACCTCACTAGTTCGAGGTGTTTTTTGACGTGTCCCCATTGCTTTCAATGCGGTTTTGGACGCGGAAACCGCATCAAGAAGGGTCATGTCCCTTCTTTTTGCCGCGAGGCGTTTTTTTTACTCGCGGTAAAAAAACGCCTCCGTCTCCCATTGAAATCAATGGGAGTCATTTTGGGTCGTTTTTGGCGCGTTTTCCGACGCGTTTTCCGCGTCAAAAAACGTGTCAAAAAACTCCGTGTGAACAGGGCCTTAGACATTTATGGCATAGCTACAGGAAATGCCAAAAATGTCTGATAGATGCGGGTCCCAGCTTTGGTACCCGCAGCTAAATCTAGAACTGAATCCAGGCGGGACCAGTGGAGAGAGGGTCACGCATGCGCGCAGCTCTTTCTATTCTGTTGTATTGTTGTTATGGAAACAGCCGAGCAGCTCTCACTCGGCTGTTTCCATAACTCCCATTGAACAGAGCTGCACGCGGGTGACCCTCACTCCACTGGTCAAACTTGGATTCTACGGTCAGTTCTAGATATAGCTGCTGGTACCCGCATCTATCAGACATTTTTGGCATTTCCTGTGGATATGCCATAATTGTCTAAGATTGGAAAACTCCCTTACGTTATATGGTCTGCAGAACGCTTGTGTAGGACTGGTGTCTACCACTACAGTATATGTTCACTGTATTGCTACACAATTAAGAGTGGTTGCATTATTTCTATATAGCTGATAGGTGGGCCCCAAGAATTATTTCCGACACTGGCTGTAGCACTATGTACAAGGGGGTTGTGGTACTAAGTACAAGGGAGGGCTGTGCACAATATCTACAAGGGTGGGCTGTGTGTGGCGCTATCTACAAGGGGGCTGTGTGAGGCACTATCAACAAGGGGGGGCTATGTGTGGCGCTATCTACATGGGGGGCTGTGTGGCGTTATCTACAAGAGGGAGGCTGTGTGTGGCGCTATCTACAAGAGTGGGCTGTCTAGCATTAACTACAAGAGAGGGGCTGTGTGTGGCACTATCTACAGGGGGCTGTGTGTGGAGCTATCTACAAGGAGGGCTGTGCGCGCGTGTGTGTGTGTGTGTGTGTGTGTGTGTGTGTGTGTGTGTGTGTGTGGCACTATCCACAGGAGCTGTGTGTGGAGCTATCTTCAGGGGTGTGTGTGTGGAGCTATCTACAAGGAGGTTTGTGTGTGGAGCTATCTACAGGGGGGTGAGTGCGGCACTATCTACAAGGGGGCTGTCTGTAGCACGATCTACAATGGATTCCGTGTGTGGCGCTATCTACAAGGGGGCTGTGTGTGAAGCTATCTACAGCGGGCTGTGTGGCGTTATATACAAGAGGGGGACTGTGTATGGCGCTATCTACAGGCAGGCTGTGTGTGGCGCTATCTTCAGGGGTTTGTGTGTGGAGCTATCAACAAGGGGGCTGTGTATGGAGCTATCTACATGGGGCTGTGTGGCGTTATATACAAGAAGAGGACTGTGTGTGGCGCTATCTACAGGTGGGCTGTGTGTGTCGCTATCTTCAGGGGTTTGTGTCTGGAGCTATCTACAAAGGGGGCTGTGTGTAGAGCTATGTACAGGGGGTCTGTGTGTGGCACTATCTACAAGGGCGCTGTGTGTGGCACTATCTACAAGAAGGGCTTTGTGTGTCGATATCTACAAGGGGGCTGTGTGTGGAGCTATCAACAAGGGGGCTGTGTGTGGAGCTATCTACAAGGAGGCAGGGCTGGCCTTAGGGGTGTACTACCGGTGCCATTGCATAGGGCACATTACTCCAGCAGGTGGAAGGGGGCGCTGCGCTGGCTCCCTTCCCCTGCTTGTTTCAGAAGCGCCCGGGCCAGGCGACTCAGCAGCCGCTTCTTCACTCAGTGCCGTCGCTACCACTGTAGCAGCCATAGCGACTGCAAGAGGCGACATCGGGCATGAGGGTGCCCGTGCCGTCCCGTGCGCCCTGTGGCCACGGATTCCGCTCCTGGACGGAGCGCTTGATGTCTCTGAACATATATGGACAGTGACATCAGGGGCAACTCCTGAAGCGGAATCCACGTCCACAGCTTTGCTGAATCTGTGACCAGGGATTCCACTCCAGGAATCCCTGAAGTCAGTTACGTCACTGTCCATAAATGGACACAGACAACAGGGGCTTCTGCTGGAGTGGAATCCCCGATGACAGCGTCGGCAACGCTGTGGACGGGGATTCTGCTTCAGTAGTTGCCCCTGATGTCACTGTTATATATGGACAGAGACATCAAGCAGAGTGCTCCAGGGGCCACAGGGGGATTCCGCTCCTTCAGGGAGCTACAGTGGCAATATCTACAGAAGGGGGGTGCTATCTACAAGGGCGCTGTGGGCTGTGTGGCATTACCTACTAGGGGCTGTGTGGCACTACCTACAAGGGGACTGTGTGGCATTACCTACAAGGGGGCTGTGTGGCACTATCTACAAGGGGGCTGTGTGGCACTACCTACAAGGGGACTGTGTGGCACTACCTACAAGGGGGCTGTGTGGCACTACCTACAGGGGGCTGTGTGGCACTACCTACAGGGGCCTGTGTGGCACTACCTACAGGGGCCTGTGTGGCACTACCTACAGGGGGCTGTGTGGCACTACCTGCAAGGGGGCTGTGTTGCACTACCTACAAGGGGGCTGTGTGGCACTACCTACAGGGGGCTGTGTGGCACTAACTACAAGGGGCTGTGTGGCACGATCTACAGGGGGCTGTGTGGCACTACCTCGAGAGGGCTGTGTGGCACTACCTACAAAGGGACTGTGTGGCACTATCTACAGTGGGAATCTGTGAGTGAGGGCTGATGGTCATTTTACTGTGAGTGGGGGCTGATGGTCATTTTACTGTGAGTGGTGGGCTGATGGTGATTCTACTGTGAGTGGGGGGCTGATGGTTATTTTACTGTGAGAGGGAGGCTGATTGTAATTTTTCTGTGAGTGGGGGGCTGATGGTCTTCAAGTGGTTTCCACCTCTGAGCTCCAATTGAAATGAATAGGAGGCAGAAATTATTTGCGGCTCTCGTTTGGAGTGCTTTTTTGCCTGCATCTTTTGCATTAGCTTCGCGGCTTAAAAAAAACGCAAAAAAAAGAAAGGTCAAACAACGCTGTCAATTCAATATCTGCTTCAAAATTCCTGTCTGAATTTTGAGGCAGATTTTTTTTGCCTTACAAAAAACGTGTGCTTGTTTTTAGCCATTTTCTGACTTTCTCGAAACATTTTTTGGTAGGGGTACCCTGAGGAAATTTTATTTCTCCAGTGGTTTCTCGAATCCGAAAAGGTTGGGAAATTCTGTACTAGGCTACAGGGTCACGCCGGCCTACTGAAGGATCCCGTCATGGAGCAGCTCAGTTCGTCGTGGGAACGGAGCCTAGGTGAGTACAATTTTTATTTTGTATGGGGGCACTGTCTACATGGGGGATGTGGGGGGCTATGGCAGTGTCTACAAGGAGGAGGTGGTGGGATTATGGCACTGTCCACAAGGAGGAGGTGGGGGATCATCGCACTGTCTACAGGGAGGCTGTATGGCACAATCTACAGGGAGGCACTATATACAAGGGGAGGCTGTGTGTGGTAGCCAGGGGAGGGGGGCATTATACTGTGTGGGGGCCGCTAAGCGGATATTTTACTGTATAGTGGTACTACAGGGGGCAATATATTGTGTGTGGCACTTAGGGGGCATAATACTATGTGGGCGCAATTAGAGGACAAAATACTGTGTCCTTGAAAGGGTTATAATATATTATATTATTAAATATTATTATGGGGCAGTCTGGCTTTGGTTCCTTATTCAGTAGGTATTCAAATGACACTTTATAGTGGGGTAGACATTCATTTATCTACACAATATGTATTATCAGTGTAGTTGTTTATCAATGGCAGTCCAGCTGCGGGTTTTGAGCTGATCCGCAACACTTACCCAAACTTTAAATATTGATATACTCCTTCCTTACAGTGGTGAGTTCCTGGCGGCATGGGCGACTCGATTGTGGCCTCTACTGCGCCTGCGCGTTCGGCATTTGATGCGGTCGATGTTGGTTCCTGGCTGTCAGCTGATGGCCGGGAGTCACATGGACAGGTGTCACGAATTCAATTGGTGAGTGTGATTGGCTGTTTCGATTGGCGGTGCCGAGGACAGGGGGAGGAGTCAGATGCTTTAAATAACTCAGAGTCCCAGAATGAAGCATGCCGCTGACATCTATGCGAGCATGCTTCCGTGGAGTACAGCAGAATACCTGCTGCTGAACTAAATATCGCTGGCATCCCGGCCAGAGTGACCAAGCTACAGACCCCTGATGATGAGTATTGAAACGCGTAGGGTCGGTTGTGAATAGGAATTTTTTTGCATTGGGAACACTAGCATTGTTTGTATACCTTAACACTAGGAGCTTCCGGTGCGGTTATCACGGACTCTAGTGTGAATTAGGGTCAAGACTATTGTTATGCCCATTTTTCAAATGCTGATTCCATATTGATATTCTTGTTGAACACTGAGCTATAGTAGGTTCACAATTGAATTAGAACTCAGTGCTTATTATTTAATACTTTTTTATACACACGGTGGGGCTTTTTCACAGTGGTGATTGTACCCCTGTTTTGAGAGAGTTATAAATAAATGTTATATTTTACTCATATATCACACCAGTGAATCCTTTAAAATTGTTATGTTGTGGGAGCACAATTGAATATATCTTTGAAATACAGTGAATTATACTGTATGGGGGCAATAAAGGGGCATTATACTGTGTGGGGGCACTACATAGGGCATTATACTGTGGTGGACATTATACCTTTTTATGGGGATTTTTTTTATGATGAGGTGGGGCACCAAAAGAAAATTTCGCACGGGGCGCCATCTATCCTAAGGCCGGCCCTGCAAGGAGGGCTGTGTGTGGAGCTATCTACAAGGGGCTGTGTAGCATTATGTACAAGAGGAGGCTGTGTGTGGCGCTATCTACAAGGGGGCTGTGTGTGGCCTCTTTAATTTATTTTCTTTTAATTTATTGTTACAGAACTATATCGCTTGTAAAATGTAGAAATGGTTTTATGCTGGAGTTACAATAAAAAAAATTGCGAAAAATATATTACACCTCATTGATTGGTAGAGAAAGCAAACATGTCGAGGGGGAAGGAGATGTCGGGAAAGAAGTGGGGGGGGGGGCGCCAATCTGAATCTTTGCCCCGGGTGCAGGAGAACCTAGCTAGTCCTCTGCCTAGACATATAGCAGTTCATCCAAACTAGAGTTAGAGCATGATAGAATCACAAATAAGCTTGTAAATACGACCTTCTTAAAGTGTCCTTAAAGGGATATATACACTACACGAATATCAATTATCTGATCTGCGGGTGTAAGAAGACTGGAGCTCCTACTCGTGATTAAAAAAAGGGACTGCAAACAAGCATCACTTAAATGAGTTCTATTAAAATACTGTATTTAGGGGAGGTGGAGGTGGTCCATACTCGTTGGATAATCCACCGGGTGCTACGCATACAGTCTGTGAGCAATGCCAATCCATTCTTGCTCCTTCTGAGCAGCGGTACAAAAGACCTCCTCCCGGGTTTAACCCCTTTCCAACTGGTTGGCGCCCAAGCGTTTCTTTATCACAGACAGACCTGACACTCTTAGGCTGGGTTTACACGACCTATTTTCAGACTTAATGGAGGCGTTTTACGCCTCGAATTACGTCTGAAAAAACGGCTCCAATACGTCGGCAAACATCTGCCCATTACTTTCAATGGGCTTTACGATGTACTGTGCCGACGACCTGTCATTTTACGCGTCACTGTCAAAAGACGGCGCGTAAAATAACAGCCTTGTCAAAAGAAGTGCAGGACACTTCTTGGGATGTAATTGGAGCCGTTTTTCATTGACTCCAATGAAGAACAGCTCCAAATTACGTCCGTAAAAGACGCCCCTCAAAACGCGAGTACATGCAATTCCGTCTGAAATTCAGGAGCTGTTTTCTCCTGAAAACAGCTCCGTAATTTCAGACGTAATTGCAGTTATCGTGTGCACATACCCTAACAGTATGTGCTGGCTGTTCTGCTTCTCCGCTCCGTCTCTGCAAGGCTCCAAATGCAGAAAGGAGGATGTCAGGAGGTCTGCGCTCTACTTGATCCATA